>NC_088923.1:26717500-26797500 GCF_038396675.1 Hydra vulgaris
ACTGTAAGTATGAAGTATGAAGTTTTTTGAAAATTTTGAAAATATTTTCAAGAGATTTTGTAAATCAGGTTATAAAAAATATAATTTTAGAGCTATAAATATTTAAAATTATTATTAAAAAAGGTTATGAAAATTTTATCTATGGTTTAATAATTTTTATAATAATTCAATGACTCAAACAAACAAAAAAATTTCAAACAAACTGTTAAATGAGAAACACTATTAATACTTCTCCATTATATTAATTTTAGTTTTACTAAATATTATCAAAATATTGTATAAATATAAATAAATATATCAAAATATAAATATTATCAAAATATTGTAAATGAAATAAAAAGTGTAGTTTTTTCAATACCAAACTTTACATTGTAATACTAAATCTAAAATATATATTTAATTTAGTTTAAAAGAATCAAAATCAATTAGTGAAGTTAGTAAACATTCAATTTAATATTTTTTTAGTCAGTAGTTTCCCAAATCCACCAATGTTATATATACCTTTAATGATTTGAAAGAGAAAACATTATGCGCCATTATGCGCATGAAATTTTCAACCCATTTTCCTACAATTGTTTCAATTGACTCAAACAAATGTTTGATTTAAGTGTTACATTAAAAATACAGTGAATTCAAAAAGAATTCAAAAAGATTCCTTTTTTTGTTGAGATCAACTTATTTGAACATTTATAATGAGTATTAAAGGCCATTTAAATAATATGTGAAATTCTTCGTCTTTTTTTTTAAACTCTATCTCCCCCATGTGACATTTTATGGCATTTTTAAGAATCTCTCTCTCCTCCTGTCTAGTATGTATCAAGACAATTTTTTTTATTTGTAGACATGATTGTTTTTGAAATGTTCATTATTATCAAGTTTCAATTAATGAGCGAATGATAAGTTGATATGGTTGTTAAGTTATGGTCAGATCTCTTTACTCAGTAATTAAGCTCTGAGAAGTTTCAAATTAATGAACAAGTAAGATTTAAACCTAATATTAGTTCAAGTGATCAAGGTTTACACTTTTGTTGTATTTTTTAATAATGCTTTCAAATATTAAGTTCTCCCTTCACACAATTTCAAAAAATGGATAAAAAAAAATTTCTACACTTAATCATGATTTTATATTGTTAAAATTCAGTTTAAGAGAAAAACTACAAAAGTTGTAATTGTTTATACTAATAGTATTTTTAATTGAATTTTTTAACACGGTGCTAAACAAATATTACCAGGACTGATGCCACTAGTGCTCCCTTGGCCCCCACTTTTTTTTATAAAGGATTATTTTTATTAAGAATTAATTTTTTTTTTTTTTTTTTTTAAAGAAATTTCTAAACATAGACTTTTCTAGACAGAATTTTCCATACATAGACAGGATTTTTTTATAAATTGATGATTGTGCCCCTTCACTTTGAATGCCATTCTAATTGGTAGTCTGTGTCGTCGACCCTGATTACCAATTAGAATGGCTAATATATATGTTTGCATTTAGCTAAGATATACTTTTTTACGGTTAAAAATAATTAAAATGAATTATTGTTAAATTAATTTTTTAATTTTTGCTGTAAAAAGCTTTTTTACAGCAAAAATTAAAATATTAGTTGCTATTACAGTTAGTTAGCAAAAATTAAAAAATTAGTTGTTTTGAAAAAATAAGTTGCACCTAGTCTAGCATTATATATTAAATTTTTCTTTGTCTTTATGTTTAAATATTCTATTTTTTCTTTGCTTTTTTGTTTATTTAATTGAACATCATTTGACTATTGTAGTTTATTTTAGCCATTGTTTAAACTGTTTTAAATTCTTAACATTTGTTTTATATGTAAAAGTTACAGGACATAATCAAGACAAAAATAGGGCAAAAGTGTGTTAGTTTGTTTTAAAAAAATATATTTTACTAAAATAAAAATGATATGCACATGTCTTTTCAAAAATAAATTTACTATAAAATTTTTGAACTGTTTTGCAGTATTGAACTGTTTTGAACTGTTTTACAGAACTAATGCAGGGAGTGCATAAAAATATTTTTAAAAAACTTTTATGAGAAATAACTTGAATAGACAAAAAAAAGTGTTCAGGTTATCTCTAATTGTTATAATATTTTTGTATGATTTTTTAATTCTCATTTACTCATTTAAGAGTGGACACAAAAAGTTAAATTTATTTCTGTGTGCTACCTAATTTGAACTCTTTAATATTCACAAGTCACTACTGCATTAATGAGGCAATAAAATTGAAAACTTTAAATTATATTTTTAATCTCCTCAACAGTTTTTTTTTTGTAACTTTGAAACCAAGGCAATGTGCAATGTAACCAAGGCAATGTAAGATATATAAATAACTCATTACTAGTGGACATTTTTTAATTCTCGAGTTTTTCCACAAGAGAGAGATATCTTGTTTTCTTACAACACTTATGTGTTTTTATATTTAAAATTGAGACTCAAGATTAAATAGATGTACTTTAGAAATTTTTTTTATATATCTATCAATATTTTTTTAATAGTTATAAATATTAATTATTGTTTTTCAGGTACTTGGCAAATTTTATTACTTTTGGAATGAATTTATTATTTTTATGTGTTTTGGCATTCTTTATGATTGATTCTCATAGGAAGAAGGTTTTTTCAAATTTTGAAATAAAGTTCTATTTATATTATATTACAGCTTGAATTCTCATATTTATTTTTTTTTCAAAAAAATATTTTCATTTTAGAAATCCTTATCACTTGTGCTGAAGTCATTAAAGTTATCAATTCCATATGCAAGAATAGTGGACGCTATTTCATTTTTATGCATCATTTGTGTGCTAATATCAGAGGTTTTTGATGATGTAAGCAAGAACAAAGTTTTTTTTTCCTAAAAAAAAATTTTCTAAAATCATGATATGAAAAATCATGCCTCTACAATATATTCAATGTAAGTCTCTGCAGTATGTTCAATTAAAGTCTTTCTAATGTATCCAGTTTCATAATGGTGTCTTCAGTATATCCAGTCATGCAGTGTTATCAGTATATTTCGTTTTGTAGTGTTGACTGTAGAATATTCAGTTGTGTAGTGATGTCTACAGTACAGTCTACAGTCTACATGGTGTTTGTAGTATTTTTAATTTGTAATTTGTGTATTTTTGTTATAATGTATGAAAAATGAAAGAAGAATTTAACTTTAAATCTTATAAAGGTATTTTTATATGTTGAGTAAAACTTATATGTTGAGTAAAACTTTGATGTTAAAGACAGAAACATGTTTGTTGTAAAGGAACAGAAACATTCATATTTATTAAATACAATAAAAAGTTCTTAAATATTTGTTTTTTATGTTTATAGTTATTTTTCATTTGTTTTATTTGAAATAAATATTTATGAGAATTATTTTTAAAGTTATTAAATTATATTTTTGTTGTATTAATTTATTTTATTTTTAATTCGTTTTACAGATGTTGCTCAAGTTAGATCCCCAATCATTTAAATATCCTGTGGTAAACATTTTTGTTATCCTGTGGTAAATATTTTCAGGGTTCATGGCACTCAGGGAAAACCTGGAAAACCAGGGAAAAGTTTTTAAATTCTAAAAAATCAGGGAGTACCTGGAAAATTCAGGGAACTTTTTTTAGAAAATCTTTAAAATCAGGGAAAACTCAGGGAATATTTTTTAGTTTTATATAAGATTATATGATAGATAAAAATTGTTATTTTTAAAAATAGATTTTTTATATTTTTTTTCCTTATTAAACTACTTTTTATTACATAAAAACCTTCCTTTAACAGATTGCTATCAATTAATTAAGAAGAAGTATTTAACTCCTTAAAAAATTCTGAAAAAAATATTAGGAGAACATGGATTCAGTTGCGAAAGTATTATATCCTTTAACATTAACAAGGAAAATTATATAATTTTTACTACCCAAACTCAGGGAAAAAGTACTTGAAATCAGGTAAAAATCAGGGAATATTCAGGGAAAACTCAGGGAAAATGGATTTCTAAAACTGCCATGAACCCTGATATTGCTTTTTATATGTTATTAATATTAAGATATGAAATCTAAAATTCAGAGTTGAAAAAAATTAATCTTTCAGTACTTCACATTTACTGGTGTTTTGGTTGTTTTCACTGTTCCAACTCTTATTCAACTTTCTTTTATGGTTAAAGTTGCTTTGGTATTGATCACATGTATTGCATATGTGGTATTGAATTTGACCTTAGTAGGAAAATATCTTGATTTAAATACAAAAAATCGGTATCTCGTTTAATTTTTTTTAATCTCGTTTTGTCATTTAAATAATTCAACTTTATATGATTTTTTAGGTAAAGTTAGTTTTTAGTTATTTTATATTAGGTTAATAAATTAAATACTAAAAATAATAGTAAAATATAATATTAACTTCATTCAATGAAATCCTTTTAAATTTGCACTGACCAAAAAACAGAGTGATAATTATAACAATTATATTCACTAATTTTAATGTTTAGTTTTTAAATGAATAATTTTTAAATTAAAATTATAATCCAAAAACAAAAAAATACAGTTTGTGGGTTTAATGTAAAAATGAACTCTTGTCCTCCTCATTTGTGGCATTTGGATTAAAAGTTTTTTTTAAAAAAAGGAAGTTAAAAAAATTTTAGTTTATTTTTTTAAGTTTTAAATAAAATCACTTAACAGTTAGTTATTTTAATCTGATGAAAGATTTGAATATTATCAAATCAGTGGAAGATCCTTTCAAAAAATGTTACAAAAACTAAAAAGAGAAGGTGTTGTAGATAAATTATTGTGTCAGTGTCTGCTTTGCAGGCTTAAATGAGATACAAGAAGCCATAGAAAATTGAACCTATCAAAATTTACAAATAAAAATTAAACTAAACAAAATAGTTATGTAGACCTTGATAAATTGCTCTGCTTGCAATATTGTCAAAAGATAAAAATTCAGACATCTATGTATTTATTTTGGTTATACAGAGTTAAAGAAAAAAAAAGAAAAAACTAGATCAGCTTGATGGAAATTTTGTCTATTACCTATGGAATTGCAACTACAAGCAACTTCATTTGCTATTTAAAAACACATCCAGGAAAATATCCATTATATCAAAAGTTTATTCAGACAAGACCTGCCACTGCTACACCTGACCAATCTAAGATTTCAGACTTTCGAGTAGGTTAGGTTATTTACTTATACTAATTTTTTTTTTTATTAGATATATAAAATATATAAATATACCAGCAGGTCCGCTTGCTCTACACGGTAATTCTTTACCTCTAGTATACTAGTAGTCTAGTATGACATCCTATAACAGTTCTTATAGTTCTTATTAGCTTGTACAACAATACATCCCAGTGTTTTACTACATCTGACCTCCTAACCCTAAGCTTTTAAATAAAGCTTTGAGCTTAGCTTATGAAGCTTAGCATTAAAGATCATGGGTTATTACTTTATACAATAAAAAATGAGAATGACATTGCATTTATTATTTGTAGTTGCTTTGGGCGAGAGTTCTACTACAACATATAGCTGCACCCACCCCAAGCAAAAAAGAATTTTGGCAGCCGTTGTGAAGCATCTTGTAGTTTGTGCATCACTACCCATGTCTATTGTAGAAAGGGAATATTTTAGGCAATACAATAGTGTTCTTGATCCTCAGTGCTCAACCATTAGCTGTTCTGCCGTAAAAAATCTATTTAGAGAAAATGTACACAGATGCAAAGAAAAACTTAACTGAAATTTATTTCATGCTGCAAGCATTTCCCTAACACTTGATATTTAGTCAGATAGAAAATTGAGGGGTTACCTTGGTGTAAAGCACGTTACATGCATATCTAATACTGTCACACACGACTGTTGGCATGCAATAGGTTTTTAGGTACTTTTAAATAAAGCTTTGAGCTTAGCTTATGAAGCTTAGCATTAAAAATCATAGGTTAATACTTTATACAATAAAAAATGAGAATGACATTGTATTTATTATTTGTAGTTGCTTTGGGAGAGAGTTCTACTACAACATATAGCTGCACCCGTCCAAGCAACAAAGAATTTTGGCAGCCGTTGTGAAGCATCTTGTAGTTTGTGCATCACTACCCATGTCTATTGTAGAAAGGGAATATTTTAGGCAATACAATAGTGTTCTTGATCCTCAGTGCTTAACCATTAGTCTGTCTGTCACATTATACACAACTTTGTCAAGTCTTGTGTTCTGCTAAGTTATCCCCAGTATGAGCACCTAAAAACCTATTGCATGCCAATAGTCGTGTGTGACAGTATTAGATATGCACGTTACATGCATATCTAATACTGTCACACACAGCTGTTGGCATGCAATAGGTTTTTAGGTGCTCATACTGGGGATAACTTAGCAGAACACAAGACTTGACAAAGTTGTGTATATTGTGACAGACAATGCCTCAAACATGCGCAAATCATTCACTACATATTTTCCAGAATAACTCAAGGTGGTGGTGATACACTTGCAGAGGAACTTCATGATGACGTAGAAATTCAAGACCTGTGTGAAGACATCACGGCATTGGATGTAATTATTCAAAATATCAATCAGCTTAACCCCAAGACAAGAGGTTACCAGACTAAGTTGTTTTGCTCACACCCTACAATTAGCTGTTATTGATGGTCTCAAAGAGACAAAAATTTACTTTGCTCAAGCTAAAGCATCCAAAATATGCACTTTGCTTCATACTAGTACAACATATTAAGAGGCTTTTCATAAAATGTTTGGCTCCAAGCAGGGTATTCCTCGAGTAATCGCAACAATTTGCAGTTCCATATTCCGTCATATAAAAAGCATTTGAAAAACCTACTTGATGAATTAAGTTACCACAATCTAATACTAAATGAAAGAGAATATGTGCAACTTAGAGAAGTTGTTGATTTATTGCAACTATTTCTCAAAGCTGCTGGTATGACTCAAGGTTAAAAAAATGTTACAGTTTAATCAGTAGTTCCTTCTATTGTTGGGCTGTATAGTTACTTAGAACAATTTAATGCAACTTATCTGTCCGGTATTAAACAGGCACTGCAAAATAGTCTTTAAAAAAGATCTGTTCATCAAGGTTTGTGTTTTGGAGTTATTGTGTTGAGAGAGGGTTGTAACTACAATTAAATAGCCTCCTTGTCTGTAGTGGCCTTCTCGGCCTTGGGGAGGTAAATTTAAAGAAGAAAAAAATTTTATAAATGTTGACCTTATCCCATCAATAGATGATTTTGTCATGTCAGTCCAGGCCATGCAGACAACTTAAAGACAAATATTCTTTCCAAAGTTTGTCAGTTCTGCAACAAGCAGTTTAACCATACCTAAGTTGCCATGGATGGAAAAGTCTTACCAGAAAACCTTCCCCTATGAAGTCAAGGGTAAATTCATCTTTGTACTTGCATTGTAGAACTACACCTGTCAGTCAGACTTGAACTACATTACAATTACCTGTTAAAAGTTTTGATACTCAGTTTTATTGCTATGAGGAACTGATCAATTTAGTGTTTGCATCTAATTTCGACACCCTTGACATAGACTGTCTTCAATTTTGGAAAATGCATGGGCAAAAGTTACCAATTCTCAAAAGTGCTGCCATGTATGCTTTTGTGGTACCTGCAAGCCGTGCTCTTGTTGAAAGGATATTCAGTTAGGGTGGCCTGATTATGAGCCCTAAGCAAGCAAGTTTAAATTCTGATACTGTCAGTTAGTATTTTTAAAATGTAGCAGAGATAAATTACTATAATAATTTTTATGAAAATCAGTATTAGTAATTTTTGTTAAAAATTAATGAAAGAATGACAGGTTTAATTAAATATGCTTAACAGCTTAAGAAGTGTAATTGCACTGTATTGTATATGATGACTCCTTAACTACTACAGCGGAGAAAATAGAATTAGCCTCACCATGTGCTGATCCAATATTTTGTAAATCTGTAAACAAGTTTGTGCGGTACAACTTTTGTATCCACACACATATAATTACTGTTACAAACAACAACTTTTTAGATTATAATATAGCATAATTAAATTGCGGAACATTTGATAAAACCATAAAATGTATAATACTTGATATTTGCGGTAACAAATAGAATTAGCCTCATCAATAATTATTTTCAGTTTACTTGTATATTTTGATCTGGTGATACGCATTTGTGAGTTAGTTTTTTATTATTATTTGTAAGTTAAACAAAGACTGTGAAATCAGTGCTCATAAAGTTTTTAACATTTGGTTTTTGATACCTTTATTTGAAATGGGACGTGGTAAGCGTTTAACGAATGAAGAATTAGCAGTAATCAAAGCATACAAAGATACAGGCTTATCTAATCGGGAAATTGCAAAGAAAATTAAAAGATCTCCAAAAGTGGTTAACAATTACTTCAAGATTGGCGTTAATTATGGAGCCTATAAGGGAAGTGGTGGCAAACGTAAAATTGATAATCGTACTAAACGAGTTATTGTACGTCGTGCTGCTGCTCAGCACATGACTGCATCTCAAATTCGTGCTGATTTACAATTACCTGTATCTGTTCAACGTGTGAGACAAATCTTACATGAAGATCCAAACACAGTTTGGAAAAAGCGTAAACCAAAACCAAAACTTACTGCTCGTCATAAAAAAGTTAGATTACAATTTGCGAAAGAACACATGTCTTGGCAAGAAGAGTGGCATCAAGTTCTCTTCAGTGATGAAAAAAAGTTCAATCTAGATGGTCCTGATGGCTATCAATATTACTGGCACGATCTTCGAAAAGAGAAAGAAACTCGGATGAGTCGTAACTTTGGGGGTGGAAATGTTATGGTTTGGGGGGCTTTTTCCTTTGCTGGAAAACTTCCACTGGCATGGATTTCAACAAAAATGAATTCACAGGACTACATTGACTTATTAGAAATAAGTTTACTTGAACATGGTGAGGAATTGATGGGTGAAACTTTCACTTTCCAACAAGATAATGCTACTATCCATAATTATAAGCTTACAAAAGCTTGGTTTAGAGAAAAAAATATTCACGTAATGGAATGGCCCGCACGTAGTCCAGACCTTAACCCAATTGAAAATCTATGGGGAATACTTTCTAGAAAGGTTTATGAAAATGGTAAGCAATTTGAATGCACTTTGGAGCTGAAAACTCGTATCAGAGAAGCTTGGAATGAAATATCTATAGAAACTATCCAAAATCTTGTGACTAGTATGTCAAACCGCATATTTGAAGTCATTAAAAATTCAGGAAGCTATACTAAATACTAAATGAGCAAAAAAACAAAATATTTTCTTTATTTTTTGTATATAACGCTAATGAGGCTAATTCTATTTTCTCCACAAATTGAATATTTTTAATTTTTTTTTCCATTTGGAATTAATTAAGCATACCAATTTATAAACTTTTTAGTTGTAGTAGAAGTAACAAGAAATAAAGTAGATTTCATAATTGTTTACCTGCAATTTTTGTTAAATTAGAACAAAAAATAAAGGTGAGGCTAATTCTATTTTCTCCACTGTATATTACAGAAGATTTATTTTACTTTTAAAATTTTACAGCTTAAAAGTATTACTTTATTATAATAAAGTATAAACTTATAATTATTATTATGCCCATGCTGTATTTTATAATTGCAACTTGACTGCTTGAAGGTAGCTCCCAGAGCCATGGCTAGGCTCCCCCATGCTCCCCAACGTGGGAGGCATTTTTAAGAACTTCATGGTCCTTATGACATTTTTTGGAAGTGGCTTCCGAACTCCTAGCCACTGCACTGACAGGAATCTTTGATCATAATATGACTGGACTTGACATTTCACTGAATGACTTCAGACTTGACTCGGGACTTGACCTTAGTGATTTGAGACTTGACTTAAGACTTGCTCAAAAGTGACTTAAAAATAACTCTAGATCTTGTACAAATCAAAGGTTTAAAGATTTAACTAAAAAAAAGTAAAACACTAAATCTTGCAACAATTAAATTTCATTTTGAATATAATGAAGTAAGTTTAAATAAAAAATTTTCTGTAAACTTGGTCTTTTTTTAATGCTGGTTTATTTGTATTTGAAACAAACACCACTTTCTACTAGTACAGCATTCGACATTAAAAAGTAACAGATCTTCCAAATTCTAATAGGTTGTATCCATGACCAAGATAAAGAAGATTTTGAGTCATCAAAGATTATGAATGACAAAGCCTTTTTACTTAAGATTATCACAACCATGCTATTAAATTTCAGCATAGTTATAATATATTTTAAAATATTTAAATTAACTGAAGTTAATATGGCAGCAGATCTTAATTTAATTAACAGTGTTGTGCCTGTCAGTAAGTTTTTTTATTAGAATTAAATTTAAATATAAGTTAAATTTAAGCAATGTTTTGGGATATTTTTTTGTTATTAGGAGCAGAAAGTTTGTCTACTGTTATTGTAAAGAACATTTTAAGAACAAGTCTTAATAATTGGTACCTAATATATATTGAAGGTGGTTAGCAGTGCAAAAACAAGCAGATTTACAAATATGTTGTTGGTTGATGCTTTAAGAAAATCTAGAAACTCTCAGAAAGTTAATTAACATATAATTGCGAAGGGCCAAAGTCACTTTGCAATCATCAAAGTATAAAGCAATAATAACTTGCTAATTTTTATGTCACCCAGAATTAACCCAGGTTATAATTGTAACCCAGGTTAAAAATGTAACTCATGTTACAGATGTAATCCAGGTTACAGATGTAACCCAGATTACAGATGTAACCCAGATTACAGATGTAACCCAGGTTACAGATGTAACCCAGGTCACAGATGTAACCCAGGTCACAGATGTAACCCAGGTCACAGATGTAACCCAGGTTACAGATGTAACCCAGGTCACAGATGTAACCCAGGTTACAGATGTAACCCAGGTTACAGATGTAACCCAGGTTACAGATGTAACCCAGGTTACAGATGTAACCCAGGTTACAGATGTAACCCAGGTTACAGATGTAACCCAGGTTACAGATGTAACCCAGGTTACAGATGTAACCCAGGTTACAGATGTAACCCAGGTTACAGATGTAACCCAGGTTACAGATGTAACCCAGGTTACAGATGTAACCCAGGTTACAGATGTAACCCAGGTTACAGATGTAACCCAGGTTACAGATGTAACCCAGGTTACAGATGTAACCCAGGTTACAGATGTAACCCAGGTTACAGATGTAACCCAGGTTACAGATGTAACCCAGGTTACAGATGTAACCCAGGTTACAGATGTAACCCAGGTCACAGATGTAACACTGGTTACAGATGTCCTAATGACTAAAGAGTTTACTAATTATTACTTGTTAAGTAAAATTGTCACAAGATATGAATATAATAGGGAGGTTATAATGGACCTAACTGTCACAAAGTTTAGTTTTTTATGCCTAAACTTAGAGATATATGTCTTTTGCATACCATTATATACCCTGCATTATGTGTGTGTGTGTGTATATATATGTATATATATATATATATATATATATATA
The DNA here is from genome assembly GCF_038396675.1 of Hydra vulgaris. Taxonomy (NCBI): domain Eukaryota; kingdom Metazoa; phylum Cnidaria; class Hydrozoa; order Anthoathecata; family Hydridae; genus Hydra; species Hydra vulgaris. The sequence goes on from NC_088923.1 coordinate 26,728,962, forward strand.
TATATATATATATATATATATATATATATATATATATATATATATATTTATATGTATATGTATATATATGTATATATATATATATGTATGTATATATGTATATATATGTATATATATATATGTGTGTGTATATATATATATATATATATATATATATATATATATATATATATATATATATATATATATTTAAATATATATATATATATATATATATATATATATATATATATATATATATATATATATATACACACACACACACAGTATGCAAAAAAAAAATCGTACACTTAAAAAAAAAATCATAATTTTAGAGGTTGCATCAAAAAAATTAGTTTTCCGTTAAAATATTAAACTTTTTTTTTTTTAGATATCTTATGTCAAGTATTATTTTAAAAATTTATTTGTGTATTGGTGAATTAATTGCTTTTCAAACCTACTAAATTTTACACTATTGATCTAATGATGCATAAAGTTGACTGCAAAAAATATAGTCGTACAGTAACAAAATAAGTCTTTATTTAGCGTAAAAATCGAGCAAATTGGTCAATCAAACTAGTAAGTAAAATTGAAAATAGTAATTTTTGAATAAACTTTTGTCCTAGAAATAAAATAGAATATAGTGTACCATCATATACATCAAATTCGGTTTTTCCTTGATTTTTCAAATCAACAACAAAGCCTTGTAGTTGATTTGAAATCAAGGAAAATCCTATCGTCAGATTGAAAAAGAAACAGGAATTCCTTTTATGACTGTGTCCTCAATTGTTAAGAAGCATAATATGATTGGAATCATTGCTAGTGTGGCTGGTAGAAAATGCAAGGCCAACAGTGCAATTGATTGAAATATAATCAGTAATGTGAAGCAAAATACCAACTTGCAACCAGCTACTAAAAAATTGAGAATGTGAAACAATTTCATACTCCAGCAGGATAATGATCCAAAACATACTGCTAAGAAAATGAAGGTATACTTTTCACAAATAACATCAATGTTATGGAATGGTCATCTCAAAGCCCAGACTTGAATCCAATAGAAAATTTGTGGTTTAAAGATTGGCAACCAAGCATTTAGAAACAATGACAACCTGAAAGAAGCTATAATGAGCGCATGGGATAATATAACAACAGAGGAGACCCAAGTTTTGGTCAACTCAATACCAAATTGTCTAGTTGAGGCCATCAAGGCCAAAGGAGGCTCCACTCAATACTAATTTCCATAGAATTTGATCAATTTGTCATTATTTTTGAACTGTATGATTATTTTTTTTGCAGTCAATTTTATGCATCATTAGATCAATTGTGTAAAATTCAATAGGTTTGAAAAGCGATTAATTCTCAATATTGAGAATTAATTGCTTTTCTACTTTCTAAATTCTATTTAGACAAACAAATTTCTACTTTCTAAATTCTATTATTTTATATATATATATATATATATATATATATATATATATATATATATATATAGACAAATAAATTCTTAAAACAATACTTGATAAGATATCTAAAACAAATTTTAATATTTTAACAAACAACTCATTTTTTTCATGCAATCTTTAAAATTAAGTTGTTGTTTTTTAAAGTGTACGATTATTTTTTTTTGCATATTGTGTTTGTGTGTATATATATATATATATATATATATATATATATATATATATATATATATATATATATATATATATATATATATATATATATATATATATATATATATATAGACAAATAAATTCTTAAAACAATACTTGATAAGATATCTAAAACAAATTTTAATATTTTAACAAACAACTCATTTTTTTCATGCAATCTTTAAAATTAAGTTGTTGTTTTTTAAAGTGTACGATTATTTTTTTTTGCATATTGTGTTTGTGTGTATATATATATATATATATATATATATATATATATATATATATATATATATATATATATATATATATATATATATATATATATATATATATATATATAGACAAATAAATTCTTAAAACAATACTTGATAAGATATCTAAAACAAATTTTAATATTTTAACAAACAACTCATTTTTTTCATGCGATCTTTAAAATTAAGTTGTTGTTTTTTAAAGTGTACGATTATTTTTTTTTGCATATTGTGTTTGTGTGTATATATATATATATATATATATATATATATATATATATATATATATATATATATATATATATATATATATACATATATATATATATATATATATATATTAGAGTTATGATTTTTTTAACTTTTGTCACAGTTTTAATTGGCCATAGTTTTAAAACCTGAGAAATTGATAGTTAATATTAAAATTTCAGAGTAATATTGAATATAGTTTAAAAATGTCCCCCACCCATGTTGTTTTTATGACTATTATGGAAGTATTTGATTTTTAAATTCGCTATAAAGCATGAAACACACCTAAGTAAAAACTATTTTATGTGCTTGTGTAATATGTTGGTCTGAACTGAAATATTACATAGAAAATACAGAAAATAGTTAATACTAATGCGTTTTATGTTTTACTCATTTCTTTTGTCTTTACCCATTTTAATGTCTTTTTTAATTAATTTTATATTTATACAGTAAATTTTTAAAGAAAAGTATTTTTATTAAAATAATCTTAAAACATAGAACATGACTAATATATAGGTATTAAAACATAGAACATGACTAACATATTGATATTGTCAACAAAGGTTTTGCTATATTTATTTGACATTTTCTAATATGTCAAATAAATATAGCAAAACTGTTGTTGACAAATATTCAAGAGTATGGAAAAAAATTTAGTTTCGTTTGAAAAACGTATAACATCAAGAGTTGGTCTACCCTTACGATTCATTTAATAGAATGCTAAAAAAAAATTTTATTATTGGACGTTACAACTCCCTGGCATCAATTGAAAAAAGCAGAAAAGAAAGAATAAAGTTAATTGCTGTCGAAATAAGTAAAGTTTGTAATGCAATAAAACAACAATAAAACAAGCTTTGACAATAAAAAGAGCTTGTGTTAATATAAAACAACTTAATAAATCTTCAAAAAAATTATACATATGAAGCTGAGCCTAATCATTACATAAACTTGGGATGGCGAGATGACTTCAAATTCCTTTATGAGTTATGTGAAGCTTTTAGTTACTTCAAGAATCATAAAAAATTATCAAAAATTAAGTGGCACAAGCTTTTTCCATTGGACTGTGCTAGATGGAACTCTAGAGCATCATATGTTGTTCTTGCCTATTTTCTTATACCAAGTGCAGCAACTTTTATTGCAAATCAATGGAAAAAACTTTGGTTCAGCAAACAATTATTTGATGATAAATCAATGACTACATGCTTGATGCATTGAATGAAATTAAGTGTACAGCTGCTTTAAAGTGCTTTATGAAACACTGGAGCAAAGAAGATAGTGTAGTTCATATTCCAAGAACAAACATCATGGCTGAATGAGGCGTTAAATTGATGGAAGATCTCCTTTAAAATTCAAAAAAATGGGAATATGCAAATGTGAAATTTATTGGAAAGAATGACCTGTGAAGCGTTAAAACTAACTTGCTGAAAATACTTACTTTTATTGATCCACTTCAATGATATGTAGTTTATAAATACTAAATATAACTTACAATTAGTTTTACTTATTTTTTTGGCTAGACTATAAATGGGTTGGAAATGTGTATATATATATATATGTGTGTATATATATATATATATATATATATATATATATATATATATATATATATATATATATATATATATATATATATATATATATATATATATATATATATATATATATATATATATATATATTTATATATATATTTGTTATAAATAAATAATAATATATAATTAAATAAAAACATTTTCAAGTATTAAACATGAAAAATATTAATGTTATATAAACAGTTGTATACACTGAGTGCAGATTTATATATTTTTATTCCTTGCTGTTTCTTTGTCAAGTTTACATATTAGTTTTCCAGGATTAGAATGTGAAGTGATAAGAGTGTGGTGTGATAAGGATGTGGTATGTTAACAATGTGATGTGTGATATAAATGTGGTAAATGTGATGAAAATGTTTCTGTTTAAGTATAGATGTTGTGGTTTTAATATTCTGGTTTACTTAATGGTAAAAAACTTTTAAATTGTTTCAACTTTTAAATTGTTAAGAAAGTTTTTTGATTTTTATCATATAACTTAATTTTTTATAAAATATCAAGAGTTGAATTAATTTGCATTATTGTTTGCTATAACATTACTTGTGGTGCTATAAATTAGTTTTATACCCTTTGTTCATAAAAAATAGTTAATTTTATAACTGTATTGTTTTCATTTTTGATAGGCATTCTGTGATCAGTGTTAAATGGTCTTTGGTATGCCATTTAATCTTATACTTGTTTGTTATCCTATTTGATCTTCGACAGGTAATTATTAAAATTTATTTTCATATCTTTTTATATAATTATTTAACTTTATTAAGAGGAAGTTTGACATCATTAATACATTTAATATTTTATGATACTTATATATGAAAAAACTTTTTATACTAGTCCGAATTATCTTTAAGAGTTTTAATGTTATGGAAAAAAGAAGTAAGTTTTTTTAAAACAGTTTTTAGTTTTAATAATTTTTTTTTAATATTCAAATTTTAATATTTAAATTAGATTTTAACATTTTATTTTAATTGAAAATTTCTAGGCATATGACAAGCAAGAGCAAGTGGAAAACATAAGATCTAGGAATCAAATACTTATGCAAAACATTTTGCCATCTCATGTTATTCAACATTTCTTAAAGACCAGCAATGCTGATGAAACAGTAAAACTATATAGTTTATAGATATAAAAATTATATTTTTGTATGAAAGGTTTTAAATGTAAAACATTTTGTTTTTATTACTTTAAATTTTGTTTTAGGAATTGTATAGTCGATCTTATAGCAATGTAGGTGTCATTTTTGCATCCATACCAAATTTCTCAAACTTTTACACTGAAGAAAGTTTTAATCAAGGAGGCATTGAATGCATGAGGGTTCTTAATGAAATTATTTCTGATTTTGATGAAGTGAGATATATTTTTTATTTTTGATGAAGTGAGATTTTTTAATAAATATTATCTTTTTATTATTATATTTTATATTTATATATTAGTATACATTTTATATATACACATGATTAGCATACATTTATAGTATTTAAAGTTATGTGTTATTTTATTATATTTGAAAGTGTTCTATGTGTTATGTTAAATTAGTAATTTTAACAATAACATAGGATGTTTAATTTTTTTTTTACTTATTTACCTCCTTAAACTCCATAAGATTTCTATTCAACACACCCTGGTGTAACATGATCTCTTCCAAGATTGTTTACATGTTCATGTAAGGCATCATACTGCTCGCTTCTTAGTGTGTTTTGGTATTTCTGATGAAAGCAAGATGCTGCCTTCAATTTTGACACATGCATCAAAAGCACAGAAGTTTTGTCTTACTGAATGTCTATAATTGTAAAACTGAGATAGTGTAACATGATTTCTAATCAGTGTTGCATGTTCAGGGTTGTGCACCGATTGATTATACAAACCACCATCACCTCTTGGAAAAAAAAGTGGATAAACCATAGAATCTAAGATGGTTGACATATTCAATATAATTTTTAAAGGATGACCTTTTATATATGCTTTTTATAACAGCTTCCCTGGAAACAGGTGGAGTACCATCTTCACCTACGAATACAACTTCATTATGTGAAGTTATAACAATGTTTATTCTGCCCTTCAAGTAAAGACATTTTTACAACTGAGGCTAATCAATCTTCTATAGCTGTTCAATGAGTTTCTTTATCTACTTTAGCCATGTTTTTAAATGCAAAAGCAAATGGGTTCACTTAACAACTACAGTTTGCAAATGAAATGTTTAATCACGTGAGCAAAGAATATTGCCACATTGTTGCATTCTAAAATTTACTGCTGCAAGTGGTTCATATATATACAGTTGACAATATATTGAGGGAACATCTTGATCTGACCTAAGATTACCTAAACAATGAAAAACTTGATCACATTCTAAAAAAGGTACACCCATGATTCCTAGGTTGAACCACATTAGCTGTAAATGAAGCAAAAGAAAGATCCGCATCATAATTTCTAATATATTTTTAAAAATTTGTATTGGAATTATGATCTACATAACTCTCTAAATATAAATCTTGTAAATTTGCTTGTTGCTTATGGAAGTGATGAAAAAGCTAAAGTAAAACATGGCAACAAATAGAATGTAGATTACGGCATATATTATGCTAACTTTTAGGCTTACAATAAGATTGCGTTCGTATTATTTTTTACCTACTTCTACAATTCAACTCATTAGTTTAACAATAATAAATTAATTGGTTAATTTTTATTTATAAATATAAATTAAACCAATTTTATAAAAGTTTTCAAGATCATTTCAAAATTATTATATTTTAATTTAAAATTTATAATATATTATCCATATGTTTTTTTACATTTTTTTATTTTTTTACTACTTCCAACAAAATATTTTTTTCTATTCCTAATTAATTTGTCTTAGAGAAAATATAAATACAGAGAAGTATAAAATTACTGAAGTATACGCAGATTCATGTATATAAACATGTTAACAAATAATAATCTTATTTATTTTTTCATGTCATTTCCAAAATAACAACAATGCAACAAAAAGCTGAATAAATATCTATATAAATAAATAAATACCTATAAACCTGATAAACTAAAAAAATAAACTATATATGTATCAAAGCATATATGTATACAAATACAAACAAAGTCAAGTATAAACAAAATTCAATTCAAATAGCTATTATTGCTTCCTCATAGTGCTTCCAAATAGTAAGTATTGCTTCCTCATAGTAAGTATTTAGTAATAGTAGTAATAGTTTCCTAACTTAATTTTACAAAGCTATGAGGCATTTTTTTTAAGCATTTTTTTGTGAACAAAAGTCTATGCAAATAATTGCTTCCTCATAGTAAGTATTTAGTAATAGTAGTAATAGTGCTTCCAAATAGTAAGTATTTAGTAATAGTAATAGTAATATGTATTAGAGAGTTGTTGCACTTATAATGAGATATTAGAAATTTTTAAATCAAAGGCTCAAAGATCTTGCTAATGAAAGTAAGATAATTGGATAACAGTTAAAGGTGATCTCTAGAGATTTTAAAATTATGAACCTCTAAACTGTTATTTTCTAAATTTAATTAAGTAATTATTAAATAGTTTTGAAGTGAGTTGAGAGAACACTTGTGTAAGGTTTTCTGGAGAACACTTTTGTTAGATTGACAGAAAGTTTTAACCATAATCAATAGAAGTATTTTGGTAAGAAATATTATCCCAGCCACAATCAGTAGAAATATTTTGGTGAGAACTTTAGCAGCTGAAGTATTAGGATATTTAGCAATGGATCATCTGATTACCTGGAATTAACTAGGAGATTGTGATCACTAGGTCAAGAGATGAATTAGATGAAGTTTTAGATCCAGGTGATTAAATAAGAGATGCAGTTTTCGTCAACTTAAAGACCATTACAAAGTAAATCACAGAAAGGTAATTGCCAAAACTGTAATGATAGGGTGAATTTAATGAAGCAGTACAAGATGAAAGCAGTACAAGATGAAAGTTATAAAAGTTTCTCTAAAACAAGTTACAAAGTTGACAATATGTCCAAGAGATTTAGAATGACTTTTTTTTAGCTTTAGTACCAGCAAGATTAGTGTCACTAGATTCAGTGTGGTGACTATCATTAGTCACCGATGATAAGTTACCACTAACAACAATGATGAGTTATAACAATAACAACAATAACAGCAGGTGAATAATAAAATGAATAATTTGATCAAAACTAACATTGAAAAGATTGATAACAAGAGTGATAAAGAACAAAGAAAAAGGTGATTAACTTGGATAGAGTTTGACTATTGGAGTATTTTGTGAATGAGAGGATAATAGTTCAAAATTGAGATCTGAAAATCAGCCAAATTTAAATTACTTTCATAAAAAACAAGTAGGTCTGGTCAATTTTGCAAGAGGTAAGATTTTACAGATGAAAAATCACTTTCAACACAACAAATTTTTGTAGATAATAGATTGAAACAATTTACTGGTAATGATGGTTTTTATGTTTGATGTATTTAAGTATACTTAGGTATAGTCTTAGTATATATTTATAGTATACTTAGTATATATTTTAAATTATTATTACTTAAGTATTAAGGTATTTTAAATTATTTAAGATTTAGTTTTAGTCATAGCTAATTAATTCAAAAAAATAGTTACGTTTAGGGTGCTTGGTTGCACCCTAAACCTAAGCATGAATGCTGATATGCACCCTAAGCATGAATGCTAATATGCTCGGTTGCACCCTAAGCAATAAACCATGCAAAACCTTAATCCTGCTAATCAACTCAAAACTGTAACTAAGAGTTACTTATTTGACCTTGACAATTCACACCAAAACATTTACAACAACACTTTTCATGACTGTTATTACTTCAACAGCTGTTGATGTTATTAGCTGGTAATACTTCATTAACTAGCCTCTCTCTGAGAGCAAAGAAACCTTACAGCTGGTCTCAGAACAGCAGGAAATATTACTTTTAGCTGGTCTCAGAACAGCAGTTTACATTTTCTCATAATGAGTATTTTTATAGAGACCATGGCTCTAACTTTTTTTTAATATTGTTCACCTCATAAAGGCCGAGAGAGGGCCGCTACATTTTAAGAGGCTGCTTTTTGTTGTTGCAACCCTCTCTCAACTCTTTAACTCTGAAACACAAACCTTGAGAACAAGACTGCTGCGCGAAGAAACAAGTTGAGAAACAAGTTTTACTTTTACCTGGCATGAAATAGTTTATACAGAGTTTGGTTTTTCTAGTTATCGCCTAAGCAAGCAAGGCATGTGCCGTGTTATACTGCTTTATAATTTACCAGGCCAAATGATCCTAACTAGACCAGTTCTTTTTACCCATCATCATATATATTTATTCACAAATATACATCACTTTTGTTGTATATTTACCCACTCTGTTAAATGTGCTGAGTTTTTTTTTTGATTTGTTTTGTTTTGTGCCCTTTGTAATATACTGTTGGAACTATTTTGAACTTCATTATCTATTTTTTATAGTGAAAAATAACTTTTTTTAATTTAAAACCTTTTTACTAATTTTTAAGTGCAGATACTTTCTGTATCTAATTATTTATTTTTTGCTATGGATTGTTTTTAAATATAAATACTTATTATGTTATTTCAGGTACTTTCTGAACCTCAATACTTACTAATAGAGAAAATTAAAACAGTTAATAGTACCTACATGGCTGCTTCAGGATTAAATGATGTGGTGAGTTTTATTTTTTAACATGTACGAGAATAAGTATTCAAAAACTTTTCAAAAAAAAGTTTTCTAAAACTGTATCACAAATAATAAGGTGGTTAATGTCCTTCTATTTTTGTAGGAAAGAGCCGAAAAATCTAAATTTTAGTTAGGTTTGGCGCTGCACTTTCCTACATAAAAAGGACTGTGGTCGGACAGCTTATAAATTATTATCTCAATAATATTTTTTATTAGTCTTGCATCGATGATCAGTGGCAACATCTGGTTACTCTTGTTCAATTTGCATTGGCAATAAAAAAGAAGTTAGATTTGTTAAACGAAGAATCTTTCAACAATTTTCAATTAAGAATTGGTGATAGCAATTTTTATGAATTAAATTATTTAACACTATAATATTTGACAATTACAAAAATATTCATTAGTTTTACAAAAATATCCACCAGTTTTTTAAAAATATTCACCAGGTTTACAAAAATATTTATCAACTTCACAAAATTATATATCAACTTCACAAAAATATTCTTATATGACACCATAATAAAAATGGTTTTTTTTTTTTTTAATTTTAATTTTTTTTTGTGTGTATTTTTCTTGAATAGGAATAGCTCATGGACCTGTTGTAGCAGGTGTAATAGGTGCAAAGAAACCTCATTATGATATTTGGGGAAACACTGTGAATATAGCAAGCAGAATGGATTCAACTGGAGAACCAGGAAAAATTCAGGTTTTTAGTTATTACTGTTTTATTATTTATTTATTATTATTGGTAATATTTATTTATTATTATTACTATTTATTTCTTGTTGCATTATAGGGTTTAGTTAATTAAAGAATTGATTTTTTTTTTTAAAAAAAACAGTTTTGTTTTTGCTTCATTGTTTAAAGTTTAAAAATATTTGTAATAAGTCCTATTTAAGATTCTGTCAATCGGATTTAATAAAGTTAAGTTACCTTAAGATGAGTTTATATAAAGTATTATAAACTGTGGCTAAGTTTATTTCCCAAACAAATTATTATAAATTTTTTGATCTGCCACTTTTGTTGCAAACATAATGTTAAACATAAGAAAAGTTTTACCCAAAAGCAAGGTTTTTTACTTATTTTTTGGGTAAAACAATTTTTACAAGAAAAATAAAATCATAATTTTTGTTATGCAATCAATTAATTGTGCGTTCCATTCCTAAATATTATTTGTTTGAAAAAGCAACAATTAAATATGTTTTTAGCTTAGCTTTTTATCATTTTTTTATTTTTCTAAAATCCTATGTAATCTAAAGTACATTTTGGCTTGGGTGCTGCATCTTTCCATCATTCAACTAGGGTGTTGAATCATTTCACCATTTCACTATGGTGTTGAATCATTCTATAATTTTACTATTGCGTTGAATCATTCGATCATTTCACTATGGTGTGGAATCATTCTATCATTTCACAATGGTGTTGAATCATTTGATCATTTCACTATGGTTTTGAATCATTCCATCACTTCACAATGGTGTTGAATCATTTTATCATTTTACTATGGTGTTGAATTATTTAATCATTTCACTATGGTGTTGAATTATTTGATTATTTCACTATGGTGTTGAATCATTCTACTAGTGTGTTGCATTATTCTATCATTCAAAATGATTATTTACTGCACAAGTTTCTTTACAAAATGTTTGCTACAAAGCTAAGGCAGCTGATCCATTGTTAGCAGCACTATCTCTTGGCATTTATTAATAACCACGAATGATATCTTGATTAAAAAATAGTTCCTTGATGCTTTTGGATTAAAATGTTCCTTTGGAGAAAGAAAAAAAACCATTGTATTTGTTTTGCTTTTCTTTCTGGGTTTAGAATGATTTTTTTAAACAGAGTCATTTGTTAAAAAGATCAACATAATTAATATAATGAAGACACCAATCCTGCTCCTTTGAATTACGAATTTTTTAATCAGATTTTCTTAATGATTAAAGAGAATGATCAAAGGGTTGAATGATCAGAGAGTTAAAGACTATCTCTTTCATCCAAAATTTAACATCCATTTTTCAAGTCAAAGTTTTTATTATATGTATATAATTGTAACTATATATTGCGTTGCAATAATTATTGCTGATCAAGTTTTAAACAATAAACCACCAATCAATTTTGAACAACAAACTACCAATCAATTTTAAACAATAAACCAACAATCAACTTTGAACAATAAACAATCAAATTTTAACAATTAAGCGCTATGAAAATAATTTTAAAGAATCTTTTGAAATGTTTTTCTTGAGATTTCTTAAATAATTCAAGGTTCAAAATTAAATTTGAAAATAAAGTAAAAGTAAAATGTTTCTTGAAATTTATGAAATGTATCTGTAACTGTATAAATAAAACTTAGGGTTTGTAACTGTATAAATAAAACTTATCGTTTGTAACTGTATAAATAAATCTTAGGGTTTGTAACTGTATAAATAAAAGCTGGTTTAATAATAAACTTCTTGATGTTGGTGGGTGTGGGGGGGGGGTGGGGGGTGCGGTTATAATTTTAAATTATAACCGCACCCCCCACCCCCATATAAATTATTATAATAATACCAATAATTAAATAAGATTAAAATACATTTAAAAATATCATGTACAATTAGCGTTTTTTTTTTCAGCAGCAACCATGATAACCATAATAACCAAATATCCAGTGTAGGGAATTTTTAAAAGACACGTAGTCTCAGAGCAGGAAGTTTCTAAAAAACACGCGTCTTTTTTCACATATATTTTATTTAAATTAGACTATTTTTTAAATGTAGAAATTTTGAGTAAATTTAAAACACTTGTCAACAAGTCTTTTAAATCGACATAAAAGTGCAATATGAATTAAAACTAAAGTTTTACGGTATGTAAATTATTTTACGGTATGTGAATTAGTTTTACAGTATGTAAATTAGTTTTACGGTATGTGAATTAGTTTTACGGTATGTAAATTAGTTATAAGGTGTGTAAATAATAAACATTTTGATTTTTCATTAAAACGTTTACACTAATCTTTAGATGCTAAAAGAAACTAAAGATATTTTAGAAGTTCGTGGCTTTAATTTTGTTACGCGAGGCTACGTATATGTGAAAGGAAAAGGAAAACTACTTACTTATATGATTGTTACTGATCAGCAGACTTCAGATGGTTAATTGACTTTATGAAATATTTTGTACGGTTGTAATTATTTTATTATTTTATAGGGAAGATATTGTAAACATTGTAGTATTTATATGCTTGTCAAACATATTTTTCGTAATTATTAAAAAGAAACTTGTCAAAAAATTATATTTGTAATAACAAACTTGTTTGTTTAAAATTGATTTAACGTTTTTACTTTTAAACATTTTAAATTTTTAAGATAAATTTTTGAAGAAAAAAGTCAGTTTTCAATAACTTCTTGATGTTAGAGAGGGAGGGGGGGCAGGTGGTTGGTTACTTGATGTTGAAGAGGGGGGTAGGGGGCTGGTTGTTGTTTTCTTGATGTTGGAGGGGGCAGAAGTGATTGTTTGGCATGGTTTTATAAGTGTGGTTAGAAAAAGTTATATATATATATATATATATATATATATATATATATATATATATATATATATATATATATGTATTTTTTTTTTTTTTTAATTTTAAAAATATTTGCGAAAATTTTTTTTTTTTTGCATATTTAATTTGAATTAAAATTTACCGTTTAAAAATTTGTTATTTTGTCAGACCCAATTCAAAATTTATTTGTTCGTAAATTATTTATATTAAAAAATAATTTATGGACAATCTTTTTGCCGTGTCTTTTGCGATGATGTTGGATTGCCTTCCTAGTGAACACAAGACGTGTTTATAGCGTTTAAAATACATATTAATAACAACAACAAGCTATTTATTTTCCTTAAATCATTTTTACAATTTTAGTAATAATAAAATTAATTGTAATAATAACAATATATAATAATAATATAACAAAATTAATACAAAGTATAGTAATAGTAAGTATGTAAAACAATAATCAAAAAATAATAATAAGTATTATAATGGTAGTTATAAACATAAAATTATTTATAATAATAAGTTAATGATTTATTAGGATGGTGTCACTCATAAAGAAATCCGATCAAAGGAGTGACACCAATTTTTAAATATTAGTAACAATAAGCAAAAAGTACTGATTAAATTATTGTAGTAATAACGAAAAGAAAATTAAAAGAATATTTTAATAGTAAGGATAATAATGTCTAAAAGTTAGAATAAAATATTTTTCAGAAATTATTAAAATAATTTTGTTTAAAATGGAGAAAGGGTATTTTAGGATGTAGTCTTTTGTACTCATTCAAAATGCATACAAGGCTTCTGTTCCATTCACAAACGCACTGATAAACAATAGAATGTTTCCCATACTTCTGGGTTTTAAAAGATGGTATATTAGTTTCCCATTGTATATATTTCTAGTAGAGTAGAAAAAAACTAGTCAACTTTTTGTGTTCAAGTTTGTAATGGAAGATGGTAAGTTTTTATTTAAGGAGTCAAAAACGAAAAGAAGATACTTTACTAGAAAAAAAGAAAGTATAAAGAAGCATACTTTACTAGCGCTGGAAATATCAGAATGTTATACTTTTTGAAGAACTCATATGTATTTGGTGTATTTAGTTGGAAGTTTATTAGTCTAATGGAATGAAATAAGCATTTTGATAATTAAAATAAGTATTTTAGATGTCTAGAAATATATGTTGTGCACACTGTGTTTTGGATATATATTTGATTTTCAGATCGTTAGGAAGTCTTTTTAGCTTGTTTAAAAAAATAACAATAAAAAAAGATAACCATAAAAATCCCTAAAATTACTAAAATTAAAATCTCTAATACGCAGATAAGAAAAATACTAAGATAAAAATTTCAATGATAGTCCCTAATGCCTAATAATCCCTAAATATTTTTAATTTAAAACATAGTTTCTTGTTGAATTCAAAGAGTAAAAGTTAAATTCAAAGATTAGAGCCAGCTAAACTAGACGCTCTTTTGAATTAAAATATCTTTAAAATCTGAATGATATTTTATGATGGAGCATAGAGTATTACATATGATGGAGCATACTGTATGACATATTCGCTAGAAAGTTCTAGAAAGAAATTTCTTTACAAGACATGCGGCAATAAAAGTCAAACTTTAAAAAAAAAAATAGAAATAAATTTTAAAAGAAAAAAAGATGAGCTAGTCAACTTTAAATCCAATAGTAAAATACTATTTATATCACATTATTAACCGAGCTTTGAAATGATTAAATTGAAAAAAAAAAATAGAAAAATCACGACACAATCAACAAATAAAAAAAAAATAAAACGACACAATCAACAAATAAAAAAAAAGAAAACGACACAATCAACAAATAAAACTATTAAAATAAAAAATAAAAATTTATAAAAATTTTGATGAAAGCAAAAATATCATAATAAAAAATGAGGGACTCGAAAAGATTGTTATCTTTTCTCCTCATAATTCAAATATCGAAATGTGTCTTAAGGAGTTTTTACTCTCGACATGTATCCGAAGGAGTTGTTACCCTCTTTACTCCAATAATTGTTTAAAAACATATTCTGTTACTGCCAAATGATTCTAAAATAAAGTGACCCCCGTAGGCAATGATTCTTACAATGATCTTATGATTACAGTGAAAATTTAAACACAAAATAGTTAAAATTAGCTTAAAAGGAATAAATAATGATTTATATAAAATCACCAATGGAGCATCTTTAGAAAGAATAAAATCACCAATGGAGCATCTTTAGAAAGAATAAAATCACCAATGGAGCATCTTTAGAAAGAATAAAATCACCAATGGAGCATCTTTAGAAAGAATAAAATCACCAATGGAGCATCTTTAGAAAGAATAAAATCAACAATGGAGCATCTTTAGGAAGCATCTGTGATTATTTTAAGCTTAAGTTAAAAATTTTTAATTTTCAATATAAGAAATTATTCGTTTTAGCTATTCCAGGCTTAAAACTTTGGTTACGTTTGTTGATCAAGCTCTATTTAAAGTCAATTGTTTCATTAAGAAATGCTAAAAATACCGGTTTTCTCATAATTTTTTTTTTTTTATCACAATAAAATTAGATTAAAATAGACAAACATTGAGAAAAACAATGACAAACATTTGTATTATTACACCTACTTTCATCATCGAGAAAAACAATGACAAACATTTGTATTATTACACCTACTTTCATCATCGAGAAAAACAATGACAAACATTTGTATTATTTTTATTGTATTATTACACCTACTTTCATCATATTATTATTATTGTATTATTACACCTACTTTCAATATTAAACAAAAGCGTTAAAAGGTTAGCAAATGCGTCGTTACGCGTGTTATTTAAATGTGTCATTACGCGTCTTGTTAAATTTCATCTCATGTTGCACTATTTAAACAGGAAAAAAAAATTATATATTCAATTTTATTATTTAAGGTTTCTTTTTTAATACAGCTAAAAAATGTTTTGGTTCTTCTTTTTGATACTCATAATGTGTTTAATTTGATTTAGGCATTTGAAGTTGTTAGATTTTACTTATGCTGAAATGACATGTCGGTACAGTTGATTTAAGCTGATAAAAAAATTTATATAGGTGTATTTTTAATAATACGTTTGCAATTGAATCTTGCCGTAGTTTTATGATGAACAGGCTGCTTTTAAAAATTTAGGTTGACTTTATGCAATTATACTTCTAAGGTTATTTCGTCAATTTAAGGTTACAAAACTTTATATATTTTTTCTTTTTTTCTTTGTGCTGAACCTTATATGTTGTGTTTTTTAGGATTTATTTTATTTTTTTATTTTTTTCATAAGATTTTCGTCTACTTTGGAGATGAACTACAGAATTCACTAGAATAAAAAAATAATTGAAATAAAATGTGGTGTTCCGCAGGGTTCCGTTTAGTATATATTAATGATTTAAATAAAGCTTCCGATCTTATGACCATCATGTTTGCTGACGATAACAATTTATTTTAGCAGATAAAGACATAAACAAACTTTTTTTAAATATAAATAAGGAACTGATAAATATTTCTACCTGGTTCAAATGCAATAAAATAACCTAAAAATTGACCAAACATAATGGATTCTTTTCCGTTCCTCAACAAAAAAACTTTAACTTTTTATTGAAAGAGTAGAGGTTAAAGAAGATTCCATTATTAAGTTCCTTGGTATTTATCATGATAAAAATCTGTTATGGAAAACTCATATTGATTATATATCAACAAAAGTTGCAAAAAATATTGGAACCCTAAGCCTAGAAACTATTTAAATAAAAATAATTTAAAGCAAACATCCCAGTGGGTACAGTACGTTTTTAAAATGTTTTTTGGACGTTTTCAACAATACTTACAGAAGTATGTTGCGACGTCATTATCACCATCAGAAACATGCACTACGCGTAATATATTTTTAAAATCGTTTATCAAATACGATACCTTTTTTTAAAGATATGAATGTTTTAACGTTTATGAACTTAACATTTATAATACCTTATGTTTTATGTTTTGTTGTATAAATATCCTATTATTAAATTCTTTTAAAGATGCACAAAGCAAAGAATAAATATAGCTTTTTTAACGAACCTTTTTGTTAAACAAAGTTTAATCAATTTTGTATAACTTTTTGTTAAACAAAGTTTAATCAATTTTGTATAACTTATCGAGTACCTTATTTTTGGAATAAAGTTATTTATTTTGATTTGCTTGACTCTTTTTCAGTTTTTAAAAATAAGTTAAAGAATACTACTTTTGGATAATATATTGAAATATTTTTGAGATATAGTTTTTAACTATTTATTACTTCAACTATTTTAGATTGCTATTTTGATTTTAACTACTTGTATTATATTTATATTTCAATTTTTATATCAGTATGATTTTATTTCAGATTTCAAGTTTATATTACTGAAAGAAAAAAAAAAGCTTTGCAAATTTTAAGAAGAAGGTGAAACTTTGTCAACGTTTTAGGCAAATTACTAAAACATTATCAGCATATATCTTTAAATTGTTTAACACCCAGTAATATTTATTTTGCGCGAACATCTTATCCTAACTTTTTAACATTTGAAAATCTTAGACTTTTTATTACTGCAACTAACGGGGCACAAGTTAAGATTCAAATAGTGCTATTATTTGTTTTTTAATTTATCAATTAGCTTTGCTAAGTCATTGAATTAAGTCAAAATATTTAATTTTTTTCATTACAGATTAAGTGCAAATATTTTATAAATAGTTCAGCAATTGGTTCTAAAACCAAATTGCAATAACGAAACTGTATTTATATACCACTTTTTAGTTTTTCTCTGTACTCCTGTACGGCATTCACTCAAAGGCGTTATCAGGTGTGATAGGAATTGTTAAAAGATATTTGAAATATCTTGGATATTACCTGTATCTTATTTAACAAGTTTTTTACTTTTTTTTATTTTTATGTTTTACTTTACCGTTTAATAAAATTTACAATATGAAAGATTGTACATATATAATAAATGGCCGGAGCAAGAATTAGACGCATATTGTCTTATCGCCGAGCCCCGTTTTCAATGTCGCCTTCAGTTTATGAAACAAATTAAAAATTTACAGGTTGAAAATTATATAGTGAAAAACAATATATTACAAATACTAAATCGTATAATAAGATATATATTTTTTCTTATAGCTATTTATTTTTTATTTTTATAAAAAGAAAATAAGAAAAAAATAAAAATAAGTGAGTAATGAGGACTTTTTTAATTTAATTATTTTAGGTACTAATTTAAAAAAAGTATTTTAAGATCGAAGTTATTTTCTAATAGAAAATGTTTAGATTCTCTTATGAATTGTTCTGGGGAGAAGTTTAAAAGAGTCCTAATTTTAATAATATTTAATATACTTTTCCATATAAATGGTCCACGGTATTGAATTTGAAATGAACTGAGTTTTAAATTAGATCTTGGAACAACAAAATTAATAGTTTAAAACTTTGTGGGGTATTTATGAGTAATTTCAGTGAAGTAAGAGTGAAATATATTAGAAGATAAACCATGTTTTGACTTAAACATTAGAAGTATAACTTGGTATATGTTAAGTTGATAAACATTGAGTACATTAAGTTCCATTAAAAGAGATTCACCATTAACAGTTCTGTTGACACCAAAAATAATTCTATTTGCATGTTTTTGTTTGCTATAGATTCTTTTAAGCTTCCCATAATTGGTACTTCCCCATACAATATTGCAATAGGAAAAATAACTATGAATAAATGAAAAATACAATTATTATGCATTATGTTGCTCTCTTTTCTCTATCGTCTTTTTGAACCCAAATTGTTTATTATACATTATATTGCTCTCAGTTAAATAACTATTAAGTCTATTATACATAATTCGTTCTAACAGTTTTGAGAAACATGGTAAGACAGAAGTAGGTCTATAATTAGACATATTTGTGTCATCGCCAGATTTAAAAATAGGTATGATCTTAGCAATTTGTAATTTCTCTGGTACAATTCCGGATTTTAGTGAAAGGTTACAAATGTAAAACAATGATGGTTCAATGATAATAAACAATGATTTCATAAAAGGTTCAAAGTTTGAGGCATTTTTTGGAATTTTATCAGCTAACAATGGGCAAATATCAAGAAAAAATTTGTTGAGCTTTTTAATTATGGCTTCTTTATTATAAATCATTTCCCCGTCAACTAAGAGCTTTTGTGGCAAGTTGTTTGTTGGACATTTATTTTTACCGATTATCTGCTTTACTACATTCCACGTTTTTTGTGTGTTTCCGTGTGTTATTTCCAACAACCTTTCGTAATAATTTTTTTTTTGCGTGTTCCTTTGCTTTTTCAAACATTTTTATATATTTTTTGTAATTTAATTCATTTTTATATGTTTTATGTTTTAAATACTTTTCATGAAGTTTTTTGTTTTCTCTTTGATGATTTATACAAACCTTCTATCATCCATGGGTTCAAAAGTGAAATAGAATTTATAATTTTTTTTACTGGAAATGCCAAATCATAGTGTTTACAAAACTGTGCATAAAATAATTCATACGCATTATTCGAATCTTGAGATTGTAAATCATGGTTCCAATCAGTTTTTTCATATAAAAGATTTCGAAAGTATAATATAGATTTTTTATTGATTTTTCGTATTAAGATAGTTGATTTAGAGACAGAACGGTTAAGGGTTATAATATCTGTAATTAAGAATATTGGGTAATGATCAGTTATGTAGGTTTTGTTTATACCCGATTTTAAGCAATTATGAAAATTGTTAGTGAATATAATATCTTGTAACATCGACGAGGTCTTAGTTATTCTTGTTGATTTATTTATTGTGGGAATTATATCGTGCTGAATAAACGTATCTAAAAAACATTTGAAGCATGATTTAACAAGTTTAAATTATAATCACTAGTTAAGTACACGTGTTTCTTTGAGATGTTAATTTTGCTTAAAAAATTTTTCAAATGGGTTTGAAATAATTTTAAATTACCAGCTGGTTTTCTATCAATAGAATTGATAATAATATTTTTGGTTTTTATTATTTATTATTTATTTCAACGACTCGCAATCTATTTCGTTAACATTGAGATTATAACGCAAAACAAAGTTTATAGATTTGTGAACAAAGATACTTAAACCACCGCCAAAATGGGTTTTATGCGGTTGGTGAATTGACACGTAATTACTTAGCTCATAATTAGAATTTAGTTCATTGCTTTTCAACCACGTTTCTGTGAGGCTAATTATTTTAAAATTATGATTTAGATCATGCAGTAATAATTTTAGATTATCAAAATTTGTTATTAATACTTCGAATGTTTAGATTTAAAATTGAAAAACTATTCTATTTTTTGTTTTACTAAGAAATTGAGTAGATTCACAGATTGAAAATTACTCACTTTCAAATTTTTTTGTTGAAATAGTCATCATCACTTTCAGTATTAAAATTAGGTAGAAGATTATCATCTGTTTTAAAAAAAAAAAAATATAATAATCATGAAAATAAAGATATTAAAATATTAGGGTTATACAGTTTTACTTTTCATTGTCCAATCACGTATGATGAGCTTATCATGTGAAATGCTTGCAAATTTTCCTGCAGCTCGTTCCAATTTCATCTGTTCTCTTAGTACCTTCCTAATTTGCACTGTCTCAGCGCAAAAATCTTCATTTATATAGATATTTTTTGCCTTTTAAGTTAGGGATCTTTTTTAAAATATCTACTTTATCTTTAAAATTCAGAAGTTTTATAATTATAGTTTATGGTTTAATTGAATCTTTAAGATCAGTTCTATGTGCCCTTTCAATTTTAATATCTTTTAGACCTAAATGATTTTCAAAAATTTTTTTACCTTAGTGTTGCTGTCATCCCAATTTTCGTCTTCGCTTTCTTTAATTCCATTGATTCTCAAATTATTTCGCCGGGATCGATCCTCTATCTCTCTTAATTTGTTAGTAATTTTAGTAAATGCAGATTCATTGTTCTGGGTAATGCTTATTGTATTACATTTATCCAGTGAAATAATGACGCTCTTAATTTTTTCTTCAATAAGTTGTTCATGAAAGTTTAAACTCATTTTAATACCCTCAACTTCTTTTTCTATCGATTTTCTTACTATTTTCACTGATATATGTTTTTACTCTATCCAAACGCTCGAATTAAATATTTGTGCTCGAACTTATGTTTAAAAATTTTTTTTCTTGTTTTAATCATGTCTTCAGTTTCTCTCTTAAACTCCTTAAACATTTTTTTAACATTTTTTTAAGGTACTAGCCCATAAAAATTTAAAGAGTCAAAATAATTAATTTTAATGCAATATTTGTGAAAAACTACTTGTATTAAAAAAGCATTTAGAGTAAATATAATAAAAACTTTGAATATACTCAAAAACATGATGAGTCAGTAAAAAATATGCAGTTTTAACTACATTTTTAGACAAATATTTCTTAATAACTAGTCAGAATTTGAGTCTAAAATTTTGCACAAAGGTTAACAACATGTTGATTAAGGGATTTGACCAGAATCACCATCATAACTTTTATAGTATTTAAAATGGCGGCATTTTAAGTTAAGGTTTTAGTTTTTATGTAAAATGTGTGCTGCCAACATCAATATCTCAACAACAGCAAACTATAAAATCTCGTTTTGGTCGAATCCCTTCACAGTAATCAGATGAACAGTTGGTGAAAATTTTAGCTATAATCCTCAAGTAATATTTTCCTCAACGGAATCTAAGATGCTGAAATGTTTCTTTATGAGAAGCGTAACCCCCATTAAATGATGTAACTACTAAAAAAACAAGTCTAAAATACTTTTTGATACAAAATGTCTTTTCGAGCATTTTTCCCAAAGTATTGGTAAAAACTTGTTAGGATTTTGTGTATGGTTGTGTCAATATATTGATAAAAGTTCTTCAGAACTGAGTTCTATGAATATTGGAGCCAATAAGTTTTTGATAGCAACAAAGAAATTCAACTTGTTTTTATTGGTGTGTTTTTCCAGTAAATCTATCCCTATAATAAAATTTTTAATTTTTTTAAAATGGCATACTCTTCATGGTTGTAAATGTTTGAATACCTGCATTATCTTTATGAATCTCACTCATGTGCCATAACTGTGCAATAGGTAATTGCATGTGCTAACTGTTTTGCAAGCTTACTATTTTGAGGAGGTATAAATTAAGGAGAAGTATAAGAAAACTTGAATAAAATCTACATTCTATAAACAACTTAAGTGAAAACCCATGGTGTTCATTTCCAACATGTGTAAGCTTAACAGGTGAGTTACAGTCAACGCAAAAACTCCTCAAATAAATCTTTCATAATGCCAAAATGCATGAAGATAAAAATAAAAGTATTTTCATTTGAACTATTTTCAATTTGAAATATAATCGATTTCTTTGTTTAACTATTTTCAATTTGAAATATAATCGATTTCTTTGTTTAACTATTTTCAATTTGAAATATAATCGATTTCTTTGTTTAACGATTTAGCACTCGTATTAAACATGCCTGATTTAGATGCACTTTCAAAGGAAATACTTTTTTGCTCTGAATTTTTATGTTGGTTTCTATGAAAATACTTTCTTTTCAATCTCTTGTAATTTTTTTTAATTTCCTTTCTAAGAATGTAGCATTTAAATATCAAAAATTAATTAAACAATTCAATAAAATAATCACAACAACACTCGTAAAATTCTTTACTTCCTCAAGATCTATGTTATTTTAAACACCAACAATGGAGTTTACTTATTTTTCAAAGTTGATATAAAGAAAAGTAGATATAAATAAATAACTATAAAAAGTGTTACATGCAAATTATAAATAATTATCTCAAAAGTAAGCATTTTTCTTGTTGCTATGCAGTGGCTAAGGGCTTCCTTTTGAGATTGTAATTATAAATTAACATTTTATATCACTAAATTACTCATAAACATAGTAAAAGTATACATTTTTGAAATCTACAATGATTCTATTTATAATATTTGAAGAAGAAAAAAAAAATTCGAAAATTTTAACATTTTATGGGCTAGTACCATCCTCATTTTTTAAAAGTAATTTAACTTACTTCTTTTCTTTATTTTTATTTCTTTATTTTTTTTAATTACCTAGAATAACTTTATCAACACGTTTTGTAGTTACCTATAATTATAAGATAACAATTATATCTCATTTACCTATAATTATAAGATATAATTATATCTCATTTCGCCCCGCTATGCGGGGCAAAATGAGACAGATTTTTTTTTTAGTAATTTAAATAAATAAAGATAAACAAAACAGATCTTTAAGAGGATTAGCAAGAAATACATTTTATAATATATTACAGCTATACTCAAACTGCCACTAGTCACACAAACCACATATTTCTTGACCAGTATTTTGAAACGAACAACAGTCCGAATGAGCCCAGGTTTTTCATTTTGAACATTGACTCCACTTCACTCCTTTTTTATATATATATATATATATATATATATATATATATATATATATATATATATATATATATATATATATATATATATATATATATATAATTTAGAACAACTACAAGAATTAATAAAACTATACATGCACATATTGAACTTATTTTAAGTACACATAAAATTCATTGTATTTTGTTTATAGTTTACTGCAATAACCTATAAATACAGTATAATAAATTTAAATCTACAGCACGTAAATATTAATATTAGCTATGTTTGTTGTTTTAATGTAAAACATTAAATAAACATAATATTAGATATCGGCAAAACAAATACAAACAAAATGTCTCGTTTTGCCCCGCATCATGTTGGCATCGAATTGCCTAATTTCCTGACTATTTTATTGAAGAAATAAAATACCAAAGAATGGAAATGATAGAAAAAAAAGGCCTAAAGATTCTAATAAAATAAAAACTTTAAACATAAAAAGCTTTTCCACTCAGTGAGATCAAAAAAGGCTAGGAAATAATATAATAACTACACTTAAAAATTCTTAATTTTCGCGAAGCCGAGGGATGAAATGATTCCCCTTCTAATCAACTTTTTTATTTCAAGTGACTCAATAAATTTTTCTTGACACAAAATAGTTTTTGAACACAAATGCATATTTAAAAATCTTGCAAATAATAATTTGTCGGGGTGGCATCATGGTAAACGCGAACTGTTTCATATTGGCCCGCTGTCTTATTTTACCCCGTGTTACCCTAAGTAATTAATTAGTTTAGGTCAATTTCAACATCTGGTGAAACATTTTTATCTCCTGTGTTTAGACGTAGTTTTTAATAAGTTGTACATTCGTATGATTTCGAAAGAACATAATCTTGGTTCTAAATAAATTATTTTTTAAGCAATTATTATATTATTGATCTCAAAATAAATATAACTTGTATATGTAAATGATTGCTAAAAAACGGACGCCCTCTTAATTCACTGTGTTTAGACCGTTTTAATTCGCCCTCTTAATTCACTGTTTAAACACCGTTTAAATAGAAACGCCATTAAAGTAAATTTTGATTTTTAAAACATGTTTTAGATTCCGATTTGTTAATACAAAAATGAGCTTCAATAATAAAGTTGTTGCAAATGCAAACATGTTCAGTCATTATTATTGTGTTAATTCAACAAATTTGTTGAAATTTGATGGAGGGTGCCCAATTGTTTTATAAGTCTTTACTTATTTTTAACTACCTTTGATACTTGTTAATAAATTAATTAATTGTAAATAAATTAATACTTGAACATTTGAAATATTTTATTGACAAAAGAATAATAACCAAAAATACTAAAAATAAAAAACGCGTGAAAATCAAATTGTTTTTGATTTAACATTATTTCAAATCAAATGAATTTGATTTGAAATATGTTAAATCAAAAACAATTTGTTAAATCAAAAACAATTTGTTATTCTGTTGATTGTTAAAACATTTGATTAACCAATTGTTATTCAGTTGATTGTTAAGACATTTGATTAACCATTTTTTTCAAATTTTCGCAGCAAGCTACTTTTTTTTGGTAAACTCCTTGTTACTTTAATGAGGCAGCGAATTTTTGGATACATGTTTTAAGTTTTTATTATTCAATAACTGTTTTTTAAACCATTGAATTTTAATTTTGTTATTTGAAAAAGTTTTAGTATGCTTGATTGCTTTGATGAAGTAATCAAGTAAAAAGTAAACAAGAAAACAAATTTCATTCGATATGCTTGGTTAATTATTCAACATTTTGTACAAATAATTTCCGAGAAATAATGAGGAACGAAAATTGATGCGGAAATGAAATTTCTATGCTTAATTTCCATTTTTTTATTTTTTTCCATTTATACAGATGTTACAGGTGATGTCTTTTTAAAAAGGATTAGTTCTATCGAGAAATCCGAAGTAGCAGTTAGATTATCAGATGATAACGATGATACCGTTAGTCATGATCTTAGAAGCAAGAAAAAAGGTATTAAAAAAAAATTTCTGATTTAAAACTCTCTTATATTTCAAAATTTTTATATTTCAAAAACTCAAAATTTTTATTTATTGCTGTAACTAGGCAAATGTAACCAGAGCAGGTGGAGTTGAATCTTTAAAACTCTGCCCAAAGGTCAAAAAATCATTGCGAATATTTTGAATCCCTTAATCCAAATTTGACATCAGAGTTATAAGATTTAATAATAAAAGATCCAAACTGACTGTATTTAAAAAAACAATTAATGAAAATCCATCTAGTTTCAATTTGAAAATTGAATTAGATAAGTTAATATGGGCAACCTTTAATGACTTCAAAATTATTATTAATTTTGAAGTCTAAAGGCTACATTATTATCTGCAGAACAAGTTTTGCGTTAGACTCGAAATCTAATGATTACCAGTTCAAAAAAAAAAAGAATAATGAAAAATATAAAAAACAAATAAAAACTAAAAAATATATATGAAATTTGATGTTCATTTAGAAGTAAATTAAAGTATAAAAAGTTAGCTTTTTTTTTACTAAGTTAAAGGAATTTAACGAGTCTACCATGAGTTTAAGTTTTTTACTTTTTAAAAAAGTGTTCCATAGTTTTAGTCCTCAGTAAGCGTATTCAAAATATTTTTTTAGTTTTTTTTGTTTTTGTCATTAAAGTTCTTCGGTATTTTTCGCTATTTTTGTATTTTTTCATAAAAATGAAGTGTTGATAAATAATAGTTTCCTATATATTCTTTATTATTCATGTTTTTCCACTCCACATGCATGTTTTTGAAGAGAAAATATTTTTTTATGTTTTGTTGAGTTTTGTTTTTAAGTTTTGTTGAGGTCATGTAATGAAATAAACAATTGGAATAATAAATCAAAGAATGTATAATTATTCAGACTTTCTGAATATAAACGAATTTGATTCATTAATGTTCAAATGATAGCATGTTGAAAATCAAGTCGATTGATAATACTGCAGGTTAGTTATAAACCATCATAAATTTTATAATAGCCAATAACTAATCCTGCTGTATTATTGATACAGAAATTTCGATCAACTGATTTTTCAACTGACTAAACAGCATTTTGGATCAACTATATTTTCAACTAACTCTACTTTCGATTGACTTATTTTTGATCGACTTTATCACTTTGTTTATTTTTATATATTTTGTACATTTTTTCGTTGACTCAAATTTCAAGTTTTTGAAAGAATTTTCTTTTAATTAATAGAGTTTTTGTCCGAGCCTAAACTCTCTGTCGATGTATGCAGTGCCTATTTAACAAAGTATTTAAAAAACGTTTAAGATACAGACTAATTGCCTGAAATTAAAATCACCTATAATCTTTAAAAATTTAATTTATCTTAAACCGGTCGAAAACGAAAATCTTTAAAACCGGATCAAAAATCGGTCAAAAATAAAAAAGACCTTTTAAATCGTTTTAAAAGAATTTAGGCGCCTGGAAACTGTTTCTACTTTTTAGTTTCTATATTCAGTGCCGGATTAAGAAAAACTGAGGCGCTTGGCGCTAAAACTTTTGGGGGTTCCATTTCAAATCAAGCTTTTTTTTTTTTTGCAGGAATATTGAGTAACAAAGTACATACATTCATAAATGTAAGTATTTACGAATGCACAGAGGCCCTTTTTTCATAAGTGTAAAAAATTATGAGAAAAATCTAGTATTTATTATTTTTTTAATTATCCTAAATTATATTTCCTTTTTCTGTATCCGCATAGGTTGCGATATGATTTTTCGAAAATGGATCAACTGACCTACAAGCTCTAGTAAATTCAAATAGTTCTTATTATTTAGAAAACAAAAATGCTCATTTGTTTTGAATAATCAAGTAATTTTTTTCTTTCATCATCTATTTTACTATTTAGCTACTCTGATGTTTGATTTTGAGACCACATTGTCAATGCGTATCATTAAATCCAAAACCCCTGCAATTTAGTTTTCGCGCGCCAATTAAAAATTTGAACTAAGATAATAATACAAAAGAATAAATCACACAAAATAAAATGATAACAATACAGCGATAAAACAAATAATAATTAGGAAAAAATGATAGCAACAATAAAAATACATAACAAATAAGTAATGACAAAAAATCAAACAAAAAAACATTAAAATAATAATTTTTTATTTATCATTTATTTACATTGCTTTTTATTATTATTCTGGAAGTCTCTACAGACGATAGCACTAATAGATTTACTTTACTCCGTTGAGCTGCAGGATTATATTGTAAAGAGGGATTTGGCAGTCGTGGCGCAGTGGCGCAGTCTCTTAGAGTTCTGGCTCAGAACCATGAGGTTCGCGGTTCGACACTGGCTCTAGCCCAATAAGCGACGTTGGTAAGGAAGGAGGCATAAACTTCCTTGCTAAATACTCTTCAGCGGTTCGATGTGATAAGACCGTAAGGACTTATCACATCACACCGCTGAAATCACATAGCATTAAAGTATATGACCGAAGAGAAACTGCATCAAAATGTTTTTGACAAATCTGATAAAAACTTCAGATGAGCAAATTAATTTTAAGATCAATATTCATACAAATACATTGTTACGAGTCATCAGTTAATACAACTGGAAATATTTCATAATTATTTTAAAATCCAAGTATGTTTACATAAATACTGTATATATTTGCCATGATTTAATCATCAGTAAGCTGTATAAGGACAAACTTGTACTCGGCATATTCTTTTTTTTTTTACTAGCAGATTAAATTTTTTTTATTTTTTGCATTTATCAATAAAAGACTGCGAAGACTTTGCAGGCTCCAAATTTTCACTAAGCACTTTTTTTTTTTTTAAGAATATGAAAATATATAAATTTATAAGAATAATTTTACAAAAATTTATATTCTTATTTTATGTAAGAAAATTAATTTATAATAAAACAATGATAAGTCAAAAAAACTTTTTCTAGATTTTCTTAAATTTATTTAGTGTATATTAGTGTACATTTTTGAAAATGTTTTAATTAAGAATAAAACATGCACAGGGCACCCGATCGGTAGGGGCGAAAGGAGCATACGTGCCCCGGGCGTCAAGATATTAGAAGCGCAAAAAGACGAAAGATAAAAAAAATCATGAGATTTTAATTACAAAAAAGTAAAAAATTTGTTTTCATTGATGACGCATAAAATAAATTTTACTTGGTGATGTGCATAGCAAATAACTACCAAAGAATTAGAGTTTTAAATAATTTATTGCTTTAATAAATTATTTAAAAAATAAATAATTTAAAACTATATAACCTTCATATTTTGTCACAAAGAACCGCTATTGAAAAAATTAGAAAGTTGTTCAAAACCATGTTAAAAAACGTTTGTGTAATTGATGTACTTTCAGTAAACTCTTTTGAAAGTATTTTTTTATGCTACTTCGGCTGCAGCAATGTCGTCAACATATGAAAGCCTGGTATTGCTTTTCTTCATTAATATTAAACTTTTTATTTATAAAGTTCATTGATTGTTATAATAAAGAAAAAAAATCAAAGAACTTTTAGTTTTCAGCTGCAGTCCCGCTTGATGGAAAATTTTGTTCATCCAAAAGCTTTACAAGCATTTGGAAACCAGACATTCAGCTCAGATTGCCGCTATAAAACTAATTGCTAAACGACCACGGGAAGTACTTTTTGATAAAATACGGGAGTACTTTTTGATGAAAACTTGTCATGAAGCAACCATATTGGTCTCCTTGAAACAAAGGTGTAGTAGGTGTTTCGTATGTAGTAGATGTTTTGTATAAGTCAAGACCTTTTCTTAATAGTTAATCACGTAAACTGCTTTACTTTAGTCTTGCAAATAGTCAATTTTTGTATGCAAATATTGTATGGGCCAGCACCCATTAAACAAAACTGATAAAATTGCAAAGCCTGCAAAACCATACATGCAAAGCAATTAGTTATTTAAATAGGTTAGTAAACCCGGTGCCAGTGATGAAAAGCATGATGGTTCTAGATATTGAGAACTTTACACATTACAGATACTATTATGCACAAGTATAAGAACAATCAAAGCGTTTTTTCAGATATTTTCTTGATACCATTTTCTGAAAAATATAATCTGCGTTTAAATACCAGGTACAACTATCGCGTAGGGATAATTAAATTCGAAAAAATTATTACAGTACCCTGATTAAGAAAAACCAATCTAATAGTAAAAAACATGGTCCATTATTAATGATATGAAAATCGATAATGATAATAATAGCCGGAAAAATAAAAATATTGCATCTTTCCTACCTCAGAGAATATCAAAAATATTGATAAAAAAAACTTAATCTCTAAAGGGTTCAACAATTTCACAGCAACAAGTATTAATCCAAATTAGTCCAAAACTCGCCAATAAAATACGACCAGCATCAGAATTATTTAAAATCTACCAAAAACCCTCCAATGACAAAATATTATATCGTACACCAAGATCAAGGGTGCCACAAGTCAAAAATTATGGATATTGAGTTATGAATGTCATTTGGTAGTGTGGTTTGTGTTGTACATGGTGACAAAATACCACAAGTCTAAAACGAATGTTTACAAAATGACAGATACAAATGGCACTCTTAATTGAAAAAAATATTAAAAACTTAAAACTTCAACCCTGATTTTCTCAGTTTGACACTTTTTGACTTGTGGCACCCTTGATCTGGGTGTACGATATGATAATGAATTAAGCTATAAAGAATTAGAAACAGCTTTTTCTTCTTTAAAAAAAATAATCCCCAGGACACAATGAAATACCAAGTAATTAAGTTATTTTTAACAAAACTAGCTTAATCAAACCACTATTTCATATAATGAAACTTTCATTAAAGTTTGGTATTTTTCCTGATGCTCTTAAAACAGCTAAAATAATCCCAATTTACAAATGCAATGATCATTCAGACATTACAAACTATAGACCTATAACATTACTTTCAATATTCTCCAAATTGTTCGAATGCGTAATTTATAATAGAATATTCGAATACTTCACTAAAAACAAGTTATTCTACCCAAAACAATTTGGATTTCAGAAAAATCACTCGATTGAGCATGAAATTATTGAGATAGTCAACAAAATAACTGAAGATTTTGACAAAAGCAAATATACTTTAGGAGTATCTATAGACTTATCTAAAGCATTCTACACAGTTGACCATTGCATTCTCTTAGAAAAAATAGAGTTAACTAAAGTAAATATTTGGTTTAGTGCAAATAAACTTTCACTTAATGTTGACAAAACAAATTATACTCTATATTTTAAAAAATCACATGAACTAAACATTCCACTTTAGCTACCCGAACTCTTCTTAAATGATAAAACAATTAAAAAACAATTAAGCATAAAATTCTTACGAATTCTTGTCGATGAAAATTTATCCTGGCTTCCGAAGATAAATTATATCAAGTCTATAACTATCAAAAAGATTGGCCTTATGTATCGAGCCCATACCTCAATATGTTAAGTCTTAAGTTGATATATTTTGGACTAACTCACTGTTTCATAAATTATGCAAACATACCATGGGCACGTACGCAACCGACAAAACTCCAAAAAATTTATAGGCTACAAAAACACACTTGCCGAATCATATACTCAAAATACAAACAAGTACATGCAAAACCACTTATGAAAGATATGAAAATGATGAATATATTTGAAATAAATACCTATCAGCATCTAATTATTATGTATAGATATTACAACAACCTCTTACCAGAAAACTTTAACAGCAAGTTTGAAAAAAATCTAAATGAAAATTATAATTATAAAGATCAAATGTAAACAATAATTATAAATTGCCTCGGAAATGTAATAAATTCTCAGATTATTGTATATCTTATCGAGGACCCAAAATATGGAATGACTGTCAAAATGAATATAAACTAGTGGTGACGTCCTTAAGTTCGTTTAAGTTTCAAACAAAAAAAGAAATTTTCAAAATGTGATTATAAGAAAAAATTACATTTTTATGATTTGTTTGACTATTTTTAACGGTTAATTTTTCTTCATTTGACTATATTTTTTGTTTTCTGTTTGCTTATTTTTTATTTAATTGTTTTGACTATTTTAACGGTAACTTTATACCATAACAATACAGTATATATGTCTTTATAAAGGGGCTCTATAAAAAGATTTTGATAATGTAATGTTTTCCGTATCTTCTTTGAGCCCCTCTCTGCTTTAACTTTATTTTAATTATTATGTTATTTTCAGTATTTATTCTTTTCTGTTGTATATTTATTTAAACGTGCATTGTAAAAATAATATTTATACCATATTAAACAGAAAAAAAAAAAAAAGAAAAAAAAAAAAATCACAGCGTTCAAGTTTTCTAATTGCAAATCGTGGTCCATCAATATGGAATTATTTCCAAAATAAAAATATCAAAGACCTAACAAGGATTTCATTGCATATCTAGTTTCATTTCGCAATAAAACTAGATATGCAGGTTTTTTCCATGAGTTCTCCAAACATAAGCTTGAATTTAATGTTTAGCTTTATCATTTTATTCAACAAATTAAATTTAAAATTGGGATTGTAAAAACTGTTTTGTTAAAATACTCATTGATTGGGTTAAAAGGTCAAGAACCGGTAAAAATTAAGGCTTAAAATAGAAGACAACTGTATGGAAGATATTAGGCTTTTTCCACCAAATATATTCAAAAAAACACTTTAGACTTTTTCAATCAAATATACTCAAAGAGCCTATAGCTTATTTTACAATCTATAAGCATTTTAATTCGAATTTTTTAACGCAAACCAGTACCTGTTGCAGAAGGTGAAAGACCTTCAAGTTAACTAAAATTGATTTAAAAAATGATTGTAGGGCCACGATAAAATCTAGATTTTGCTAAAAATATGAATAAAAACAAGTTTACAATACTTGTTAAGAAGTATTGTTTGTGAAAAGTATTTTCAAGATAAATTAATAGAACGGCACCTCTATTTCAAACCAAGAAATTACAAAACTTAAAGTTTTGTGAACGCCGCAACTATCTATTTCTGATGCAACTTGTATTTCTGCGTTACTATTAGTTCTATCAGTTGAAAAACATGACATTATCATCAAAACTGACATCCAAATATTAGTTTTAAAACCCTGGCCCATGGTCAAACAGAGAAAGTTTTTTACAATCTTCAGTTTACGATCGTTCATCCTCAGCAACTCACACAGAAATAGTGTTGAAAACCCGGAGCATAATACAAATGTACAGAAAAAGGCGTTCACACTTCTTCTTGATGGTTTAATCGAGTAGCTGCAGTGGATTTTCTTGCTTAAAAGTTGTTTTGTGGGTATTGTTAAAACGGCAAACTTCTTCATTGAGATCTTTGTTTAAGTCTCTCGGATAAAACCATGCAAGTTTGCAAGCAACCATGCAAGTTTGCAAGCAACCATGCAAGTTTGCAAGCAACTGTGCAAGTTTGCAAGAAACCGTGCAAGTTTTCAAGTTTGCAAGCATTTTAAACGAAAAAAATTATCGTTATCTAACCAGTTGAATGAAAACCAAACCAAAATGGATTACCAACCATTCTGCTCGCCTAAAATCTTGATTTGAGGCGAGCAGATTTTGATTAAACCAGAATTAAAAACTTTGACTTTGTTTAGCTTCTAATTCTTTTGTTTAGCTGTCGTGGGAGTCGTGGGAGCTGTGTTTGATTATTCATCTTGAAAGCGCCTCAGTTTACGCTTTCTTTCCGTAACGAGTTTAATTTTAAAATTTTTTTAAAGGACTTTATTATTATCTTTTTTTAGAAAATTCTAGATATAGGGTCTTTTTTTAGAAACTGACGATTGTGCCCCTCCACTTCAAAACTTGTGTCGTCAGCCATGTCTCTTTCTTCTCTGTTGAATAAAGTTTTTCCTTTTGAACCTGATAAGTTACTTCTGAAAAGTTCATTTAGCTCAACTTCAGGTGAATTGCTTGAGGACCCCACTAATCCACAGTCCTTCAAAGTCCACTAATCGACATCTTTCAAAGTCGGTCTAATTTTTGCTTCTTCTACTGCTTTTTTAGTAGCTTTAGCAAGGTTTTAAGTATGCAAGATTTCTTTCAACCCATTTTTTAGAAACAACTTAAGTATTTTTATAAACAATTTTTTCAGTAATAATTTCAAATCATATTTCCGCATTTATACAGATTGGAAGTTTTGCTCAAAAAACACAAATTTTTTTTATGGATTATATAGATAAAAGAGCATAAATTATTATTATATGGATAAAAGAACATAAATTGTATTTTACTCACGGTTTTGGCGTTGGAGTCTTTGCGACAGCCACTGCTTCTTGTTTATTCTTATTAATTTTTTTTTTAGGTGCTTCAAGAAGTCCTTACGGTTTTATCACAGAGTACCCCATTACTAACCGATCTCGCAAAATTTGCTCAGAAATGATTTTGAACCACAGATCTTGTGATTCTGAAGCAAGCGCACAACTAATACCTAAAAAAACGTAAATGATTTTCGAATCTTTATTAAATAGTTAACCAACTTATTCAACCGTCAATTATCAACTATAAATCAAATTCAAACTCATTATTTATCAATCATCTTATTTTACCAAATACTTATTTAATCAACATCAACACTTATCCTAACAGTGAACTAAAACCTCACTTCACCAAGTTTCACTAACGCATCGAATTGAACTTTCAACATTTCCACCAACGATTTAAGCAAAAAACTATTTTTTTTCTATTAGGTTTAAAGTAGGTAACATTCCGTCTAGTTTAAACTCGATGGAAAAACTCAAATAATTGATTAATGGGTGGGTCCTGGTAGAGGCAAAGCGGCTTATTTGCCTTAAAAGTGCTATTCTATGATTCTCTTTTTTGCTTCAACAGTCAAATACTACTTAAAAAAGTAGCGCTTTTGTAGTGAATTTGCCAACAAATGTTTCGTTTGCTTCAACTTCTTCAACAATCGTGTCGCTTACCCATAAAGCAAACTATCTAACGAAGTTGTCAGTGCTATCAGTGTCAACAGCTTCAAAGCGAAATTTGATCAGCTACTATCATAATTACACAGTGCATCATCTTCCGCTCAATTGAGCACAAGCTAACGTGGCTAACTGTTTATGGGCCGTCTAATTAGACTACAACTAAATCCTATTTTTTTTTGTAAAAAGTAGTTTATAATTAATTGTGATAATAGAATTTAAAATTTAAAGTTTTTTTCACGTGTATATTTATTTTGAGTTTTATTCCAAACACAAAAACCACGCAGATTTCTCATTGGCATTCATTAAAATGTTTTCTATAACTTTGTAGAAAATAAAAAAATACCAACGCGTTGCCCGGCGTCCCCTTAAGTTTGATACCCGGATCAATTTGTCCCCTTTGCCCACCCTCTTGAAGGCCCATATAAAATATATAACAGTGCTTTTAGTTCTTGCTCAGTTGCCAACAATTTTAAAAAGCTCCGATACACTTTTTACATTGCCCCAGGTTTTTATATCGACTGCTACTCACGATTCAAGAACTGCAAAAATTTTGGCACATTTTTAACAATATTAACCAAGCCAAAAATTATTAGAAATTTTGGCTAATACATCCACATTAATACGCCCATACTAATAGCAAAAAAATAAATACTTAGATATTTTTATATTTATATTGAAACAAAATATTTATTATATCAACTTATATCTATCTAAAAATATTTGATTTTATTTAGATAACGTAAATGCTAAAAAGAGCAATTCAAAACACAAATGTTACAAAAATTTTCAAGAAATTAATCCGGAAAAAAAGTCTTTAGAAAGTACAGAACTTACAGCGCAAATTTTTGATCAATTAGAAAATATGGAAAAAAAAACTAAAAAACTTCTGAAACTAAGAAAAAAACAAAATCAATCAAAGAGTGTTTTTGACGGTAAACAACCAGATTATGGTACAGATAGTACACCATCGTCAACAGGAGCTGATAAACAGCATGTTAGCTTGGTTGATGGCAATATAAAAGCTCTAGCAGAGCTTGGTGGTACGGGGAAAATTCCAAAACTTCCATTTTATGTTCAAGAAGCTGTAGCTGAAGAAGTAACTTTACCTGACACTGGAAATAAAGATGATACGATATACGTAAATACCAGGGTCAAACTTCAGGATATTTACAATCAAAAAAAGTCAAAAATATGCTCAGAAATTACTACTTCAAAGAAACAAAAAAGAGACATTGAAGAAACTAGCGGGGAAACAAGCGTTCAAGACGACCCTCACCACGAAGAAGCTTTGCTTCACTCTTCAGTTAATGGAGAAAATGATATGTTAGATGAAGAAAGCGGTAGTGTTGATGAAGATAGCGGATCTGTTAGTAATAGTGTTAACAAGTTGGAAAAACTTATATATGACAACAAGCATAGAATATTTAGTAATCAAAACAGATTTCATACATATGGATCTCAGAGAAGCATTTTTGAGAATAACATTTTAAAAAATAACGAGATCACCAATGTAAATTTTGCAAACAGAGATAACAATTTTGAGGGAGAAAATGATTACGAATCAGCTTACACTGAAGAAGAACTTGAAAGAGGAAGTGGAGTTAAGCAAGAATCAAATAATTTTCAATATAACGACAATAAAGATAACAGTTTAACATTACCAGGAAGTACTGAAGCAAATAAAATTATAGATTCAAATATGAATATAAAAATCAATAACTATCTAACAAATCTAGCTCAATACCAAAATGAAAGAGACGCCAACAATTACTATTTAAATTATAACGAAAACAAGATACTCAATCAACTAGTTAATCGCGATAAAAACAAAATGATCAATCAATTAAGCAAACATGTAAAAAAGGATGGAACAATATATGAAATTCAAAGCAATCGAGATGTAGAAACTATTGAAAATGAACAAGATGAAAATCATAATAATGAGGTTTACTACATTGCAAACGAAGAAAACAATAACATTGCTTCCTTTGTACCTTCTATTACTCAATTCATGTCTAATAACTCGCTAATTGAAAATGAGATAGTAGTAGACGAAGATGGCAGTGCTGTAGAAGAAGTCGCTGATTTAGATTTCAGTACTCAAGAAGATTTAACTAAATCTAACAAATTTGTAAAAAGCATGAAAACTGTCGAAAATAAACTAAACAAACCCAGACTAATTCATAGTTTAAGTCCAGTAAAACAAAAAAATAAAAACAAACTGCTTAGTGGTGCGATAAGAAACATAAAACCTCAGCATCAAAAACTTTTGCCGAATTCATCGTATTTTTATAATAAACCAACGACAACAAAAGCCGCTACGAAATTTCCAAAATCTTCAAAATCGTGGCCTTTTCGAATCATTCACACAAAAATTAAAAAGCAGGAAAACGATTTAGAAGTAGGCCATCAAAATTTTGAACATAAAAAGAAAATTCAAAAAACAAATAAAAAAGTACTATCTCGTATAAAGGAAAAAAATAGTAATATCATCCTTCGCAAAAAAGAAAATTCAAAAAAAAATGAAAAGATGCAGCAAAAAAAAAAAGAAAAATATAAAAAAAAGAAAAATATAAAAATAAAAGAAAAATCTTTAAAAAAAAAGAAAAAACACAAAGAAACTATAAATAAGTCTCAGGACAAAAAACAGAAACAAAGCAAATCTAAAAAGCAAAGAAAATCTAAAAGTAATCACTTAAAAGCACCAGTCACACCAACGAGACTAAAGACACATACAGAAAATAAGTTTAAAGAACAAAAAAAAGGTAAGAATAAAAAATATCAAAAAACTTTAAACAATGACCAAGCAGGACAAGAAAAAATTAACAATGACCGTGCAGATCACAAAAAAGTAAACAACGACAAAAAAATTTCAAATGAAAAAAAATACAATAAAGAAAACAACAACAAAAAAGAAAATGACGAATATGCTAATGAGAACATAAAAAGTGATAGAAAAGACAATGACAAAAAAGGGGTTCAACTAAACAAAAATGTCACAAAAGAGGACAATAGAAAAGGCAATGATACCAATAGAAATGGTGATGAATTAAAAAAAGAAAAAAATAACAAAGGAAAAACTTATGAACAGCATAATAACACAACGAATAAAAAAAAGGAAGAGGAGGATAAAATAGCAAAGGCTGGAACATTGACCAAACTTAAATCAAGCCATAATTCCTCCAATAATAATGAAAACAAAGCTGCTAAAAATAATCATAACCAAACGGATGATAACAAGTATGAGGAAAAGGTTATGAACTTAGGAAAGTTAATCATAGAAAAATCGGACAAATTAAAAAAAAAAGAATCAGAAGCGCATGAAAATGAAAACAAAAATAAAAGCAATAAAAGTAAAAAAGTAAACGATAGCAGTATGAGAGATGATCCACCTGTTCGTAATCAAGACAATCTTCATCATATTTTAGCACACAATCAAAAAAGAACAATCGCGATGCGCAAAGCGCAAAAAATAAAAAGTTTTATAACAAAAAAAGTTCAAAATCCTGTTTTACCTAAACCTCGAGGTATTATAACTGAACCTGACCCAGAGGCTTATTTAAAAAATGCTATAAGTATTTTGGACAGAGAAACACGAAAACTCAATAATAATATAAGAATAGTTCGTGATAAAAACAATAAAGGAATGTTATTATTGCGCGATAGTCAACACTTTGTTCCAATATACACAAATTCAAAACATTTAAAAAAGAAAGATGTCGCACCTCAAAACCTTATTCCTCAAAATAGTTTATTAAAAACATTAGATGATGAAGCAACAAAGTTATATAAATGGGCAAATGATGTTATGAAAAATATATAAATAACTAATGATATAAAAATATATACAAATAACTTATCAAGAAAATATGTTAATAGCAACAGACGCAATGGTTTCTTACATTATAATAGAAGAAACAAATAATATAGTTTTCCTTCATTATATATATATATATATATATCAACCCCGTAGGAAAAAAAGTTATATGGGGGGGAGGGGGAGAAGGCAGTACTACCTCGAAATAGTTTTTGGACCTTTTTTTTTTTAGTCATATTTTCAATCAATTTCTTCAAAATTATTACTTTAAAAAATTATTGTAAGGGGGGGGGGGGGGCGGCTGCCCCCCGGTTGTTACGGGCCTGTATATATATATATATATATATATATATATATATATATATATATATATATATATATATATATATATATATATATATATATATATATATTTATATATATTTTAGAAAAATATATATATATAAAATATATATATATTTTTCTAAACGGTAGTGGTTAGGGCGCTTTAGAAGCAAAAGATCAAGGGTTTGAAGCAAGCTCTGAGCATATTTTGCACTATCGCTAAGGAGGAAGATATTTTTATATTTAAGATATTTTTCACAACCCCCACCCCCTGTAATGGACCGCGTAAGTTAACGCCCCAAAAAAACTTATTATACTGCATTTATTCTAGATTGCAAAAAAAAAAAAAATGAAGTAAGATAAACGTGATATTCTTTAATATACCAGAAACATTTTTAAAAAAGACTTATTTGAAAGTTCTCAATTAAGTTTGAATGTCTTCATGATAAAGCTTTTAACGGAATTTAAATAGTAAGAATGTTAAAAATTAGAGTTACGGAAGAACTGGAAACCTATTAATTTGGTTAAATAACTACCTAATAATGGAAAGCAATTCTCTTATGCGAATAATTAAGATTACAAAGACACAAAGATTAAGACTTCTATTATATTTAATTTAAATTAATTATCTATTCAAAGCAGCCGTAGCGCGCAGTGGTTAGAGTTCTGGCTCAGAACCAAGAAGTTCGTGGTTAGACGCCAGCTCTAGTCCAATAAGCGACATTGTTAACAAAGGACACGTGAACTTTTTGGTTAAATGCTCCTCCGCGGTGCTCTGTGATATTACCGATAGGTCTTCCTGGAGCACTTTAGCAACTAAAAAAAAATAAAAGCTTTTAATTTAATGAAAATTATGTTTTCTGATAATTTTAACTTCTCTCTCATAAAACATTAAAAAACTAATAAACAACACGAACAATGGAGCAGCCAAAATGTGTAAATAACGCTGTTTATCAAACAAACTATTTCCTAAATGGATTCTTTACCATCTTTATGGTAAAAAATACCTGTTTCTCAGTAGTATACCTTTTTATTTTATTGATATTATAATTATTTAAAAATTTTTTATTGACAAATATTTTTGGTTTTATATCAAGTCCTTCATAAAAAAAACCACATTGCTAACTTGTGTGATAAAATTTCAATAAGTATAGACATATTACACAAAACAAGAAGCGTTCTTAACAAATCTTAATCTATATACCTTACTTATAGTAATTAAATTAAGATTTAAGTCATAAGTCATTATTAAATATGCAAACATTGCAACATCCTCAACAACAAAAATTAACGTTGTGTTTTTAGTAGCACAGCTTTGTATTTTAAGTTGATTCGATATTGTATCTTAAGCTGATTTATGTGGCATTCTCTAGAACTAAATTTTGGTATATACTATTGTTCTGAAGACATATAAATGCCTTCAAATTGGGATCCGATACTGAAACCAAGGTCTTTGAAACATGATAATACTTAGTCAGTATGTGTGTTTTACCATAGTGATTTATTTCCTGAATGAATCACTATGATAAAACATATCAGTTTGCAAGTAAAAAAATTTGTAATAAAAATTAAAATGTAAAATTTATAAACTTGTCTTCTGGTCTCATGACCAGACTTTCATAAGATGAAAAAGAAGAGCAAGAAGACATACACAACCTCTGTTACCAAATTTTATAATATTTTAAAAATATAAACTTATTAAAGTAACATAACTAATTAAAGTAACAAAAAACAAACACATATTGCAAAAAAAATATCTCTGAAAAAGTTAAACATGCTAGGGACACCATCCATTAGCAATAACCAAGACCGTAAATACAGATATATTAGTAAATACAGTTTTCCACCCATTTTTAAAATTTTTCATTGAATATTATAAAAAGCTATCTTGCCCCGTTTTTCCTATTGATCTTTGTGTTTTTAACTTCCTTAAGTATTAGACTCACATATGCCCTTAACCACTTTTTAGTTTGGTGATTTGACCCCGGACATTGTTATACATTGTTGAATTTGTTACGATGAGTTGATTTAGAATTGATGTCACTAAAATCACAAAATTCCTTTTACCAAAATATTTATGCTTTTCGGGGTCCACTGGGGCTTCTAAAAACAGGACGTTTTAGGTTGAGGAATTTTGCTCAAAATTCATGCAAATAAGTTTTTTATTATTTTTATTATTTTTTACACAAATTTATAAAAGAAAACTATCAGTTGTTCAATAGTTATAGCTTTAAAATTTCTAGTTTCAGCTTTTTTATAGTTTCGGCTTATTTATAGTTTCTGCTTTTACCCAAAATGAGTCATAATATTTGACACATGATTTAGATGACTGTCATGAATATATGATTTAGATGACTGTCACGAATATATGATTTAGATGACTGTCATGAATATATCATTTGTAAAATACAAACCCATGTCACGAACATTAATTAATGTATAATAAAATTGAGATGTTTATTAACTAATTCAATATATTTTGTGACAACATTATTAAGTAAAGTTAAAGCACAGAGATTTTCTCAGGAACATTTGCAATATTCACTTGGTTTTTCCGTTAAAACTAATTACAGATTTTTTCGAATTTTCAGCAAAGGAGCTGTTATTTTTTGAATCTGTTCCGAAATTCATTAGGAAAGCCGTAATGAATTGTTTCAACAGCTTGCTAGTAACCCAATCTGCGACCTCTTACTGCACAAAAAGTACCCATATGTTTTAAAATAACATGAATTTTCAATGAAACAGGTGTTTCATAATCTTCAAATGAAACATATGAAACATGCTGAAACATATGAAACTGTAACATATTTGGAATGAGATTTATCTCATTCCAAATATGTTTCAGTTAATAAAAATAATAAAAATTCAGTTAATAAAAATAATAAAACATATTTAAAATAGCACATAAAAGTTATTTGTCTAAAAAGAAACAAATATATATACATATTTGTCTAAAAAGAAACAAATATATATATACATATATATATACATAAAAAGAAACATATATACATACATAAACAAATATATATATACAAATATATATACATATATATATATATATATATATATATATATATATATATATATATATATATATATATATATATATATATATATATATTTACACAGTTTTTTATACACTCATATGTTTATATTTACTTCATAAAAAAACAAGTCCAAGAAATAGTTATCTAACTAAAGATGATTAAATAATAGTTTGCAACTAATTTTTTTAAATGAGGTATACCATGTCTTTCTTACTAGAATTACTGGACATTAATTCTTTGCGAGCAATTTGACCTTGAATGTAATTATTTCTTCAGGCCTAACCAAAGACATGGCCAGCACTTTCAGATGTCATTTTTACACATCTTTCAACAGATTGTGTATGGGAAGGCCACATTGTTACTTTTATTGGAGTGTTAACAAATTATTTAACTGCTTCAGTTGATAAATGACATGTTAGAGGTGGTTCAGTAATATCACTCCAGTCTATGAGTTCAGACAAATCTCCAAATTGAAGTGCCTCATTCCCTGCTCCTCTTATTTCAACTATTTTATCAACTGCTTCTTTTCGCTCATCTTCAATTCGACTACAGAGCATACTTTGCAAAACTGATTCAGGGTGAGCATACAATGCTGATCGTTTGAAAGTGGGTAAAATAATGTCAATTACCTCCTGAATTTAATTTTTTTTAAATTGCATATGTTTAAGTAAGTTTATTGGTCCTTCCACCCAGCACGAATTTACTTTAATGCTAAACCAGTTGGGAATATAGACACCTACTATGTACTCAAGAATCATTTTCAACCTATTTATATGGTCACCTGTTAACCCATGTTTAGATACCCAGATTCTGCAAAACCTTAAAGCAGTAGTTAGCCATCTACTATAACAAACAGGACCGATTTCTAGTATTGCAAGTTTCTTAGGCAGAACTCCAGTTTTAATAGATGTCACAATTTGGTACGCATAGCTCTGATAAGTGCTTTAATAATGTCAGGACTAACGTAGATAAGTGGAGAGTTTTCACACACTTTTAAAAATTCTGGGTTAATTTCAAGGTTGGTAGCATCATTCAACATCTTACCCAGCGGTCCTGACCAATGATTGCTGGCTTTAGTAGGACCATCAAGAAACTTAATAAGACTTCTTAACCCTTGTTCCCCAGTGTGCAGATCGCATACAATCCATACAAGTTTTTTATTAAGTTTTTTTCAACCCATTGCATTACTCCTCCTGCCCATCCAGTATTTAAATTAGTACTATCAAAACCTATGGCTTCCAATGTCAAATGTAAACACCTTCCTTTAAGCCATTCAATAAAATGATCAGCAACTATCTTTGCAGGTTTTTTTAAATCTGACTCTTCAAGAACAAAATGGAATAGATGATTTCTACCAGGTTCACTGCACACAGTATAATGTTCTTCTTTTATTAAACATGGGAAAACTTTTATTTCTGCCTTCAACATCAAAGAAAGATTAAGTGTCTTCTTTTCTACCATCGAAAAAAAATACAACTCAAACCATTATTGTTAAGTTCATTTTGGAGTTTTAAGGTCAACTCTTTTCCAATTTTTTCTTGAGCTTGCTTAACTTTGTTGTGGTCAATAATTAGGCAAGTGTTTGCTTTAGTGATAAGTTTAGCATCAATAAGGGCAGCAGTTGTTATTTCTACAGTTTCTCTTAAACCTGAATGATGATTAAAGCTTGCTAATGCTATATTTTTTATATTCATTGTGTTATATAATACACTTTTTTCTTTTACTTTTTTCATTTTTGAAATATTAATTTTTATTTCATCATTTGTATCTCCACTGACTTCGTCTGAGTCACTCTTGGGGAAAAAAAAATCACTTTCTTCATTAAGAATCTCCTGGTCTGTTTTTTTATTTTTTTATTTGTGAAACCTGATTTTCTATTGACAAACATTTTTTTTTTAATTTTATTTTCGAGTTTCAATATGATCAATGCCAGCTATTTGAAGGATTGCTTTGGTTCCAACTTTTTCTCTTTGATGTCTAACTGGTTTTATAAATTGAGAATGAGCTTTTTTCCACTGTAACAAAATTCCTAGAATAATATCTTTTACAAGCTGATCTACAGTATAGTTTCTGTAATATGTTTCACTAATCTCCCTTAAATATAGGCCATACTTAAGAATATCTCTGGAAGTTGGGAGTTCTGATGAAGGAGACTCTGAACTCTTTGCAATCAAATTACGAAGTTGACAAGCTGACTTACTTCTGGTTTTGGTGGTATATGGCATTTATATATAATTTTTTTTTTAAAAGATTCAAAAAATTGTTTATGCTCTAAATTTACTTTACTTTATCTACAAATAAAAAAATAAAACGGCGTTTTACTAATACAGTAATACTTTTTAAAAACATTGAGCCATCTTTCTGTAAAATAAATACATAAACAATTTTTCGAAATAAAAGTCTATATATATATATATATATATATATATATATATATATATATATATATATATATATATATATATATATATATATATATATATATATATATATATATATACACACATATATATATATATATATATATATATATATATATATATATATATATATATATATATATATATATATATATACACACACACACACACAAGGGTTTGAAAGGTAATAATATTAGTATTAGTAATCGCTGTAACTGGTGTGAACCAGTGAGTGTGGCATTAACACACTATGACAGCCGATTTGCTTGATTGCTGCTCATCCAGCAATCAAGACCTGCTTTAAAACTGTTAACTGATTGTGCTTTAACCAACTCGCATGGCAAGCCATTCCATAAATTAGCCGATCTATTAAATAAAAAGTTTTTACGACATGCTTGCTTAGTGATTTCTTTGACATATAGCTGTGACCTCTCTTTTGAGTTTGTTGAATACTAATTTTTTTGATTGTTTCCAAATCGTTAAAACCGTTAAAGAATTTAAAAAGTTGAATCATATCTCCTCTTTGCCTCCTTTTTGTCAAGGTAGTCCAGTCGAGAGCTTTTAGACGATACTCATAGTTGAT
Organism: Hydra vulgaris; assembly: GCF_038396675.1. Classification (NCBI taxonomy): domain Eukaryota; kingdom Metazoa; phylum Cnidaria; class Hydrozoa; order Anthoathecata; family Hydridae; genus Hydra; species Hydra vulgaris. Next base: position 26,773,409 of record NC_088923.1, read on the forward strand.
TTTTTTAAGTGATGGTACTAATCGAGTTGCACGATGTTGGACTCTTTCTAATAACTCAATTTCTCCCTTTCGAATAGGTGACCGAACTTGTACTGCAAACTCTAACAGTGGTCGCACAAAAGAAACATAAAGTATTCTCAGCAGTCTAATATCTAAGCAAACAAAGGATTTTCTTATCCGACCCAACGTTTAGTTGGCTTTGCCTACGCTTTTTATAACATGATTTTTCCATTTCAGATTGCTTGAGAAGATTACTCCAAGATCACTTTCAGATTCTGTTATGTTTAACTTTTGTTCATTGATATAAAGGGGTGATTTTTTGTTATTCCGGAAAAAGTGCAGACCATACATTTTGAAATATTATATTTCACAAGCCAGTCTTGAGTCCACTTAAACGCTAAATCAAGATCTGATTGCAAAGAAAGAGTTGATGCACTGGAAAGCATTTCATTCAAAATTTAGGGTCATCTGCATACAGCTTGGTTAGATTTTTTAGAGTTTCAGGCAAATCGTTTATAAATAGTACAAACAAGAGTGGTCTAATTACTGACCCTTGTGGCACACCACTGGAAACCTCTGCCTAAGAAGATACATTTTCACCTATCGCAACTCTTTGTTTTCTTTCTTTTAAAAGTGCTTCAATCCATTGTATTGTCAGACCAGATATTCCATAGGCTGTAAGTTTAAGAAACAATCTTTTATGTGGCACTGTGTCAAATGCCCTGGCAAAATCCAAAAAGAATACATCAACAGGTTTACCATTCTCTAAGGCGGTTGAAATAAAATCAAGTGTTTCTAGTAGATTCGTTAGGCATGATTTACTTTTAACAAAACCGTGCTGTTGCTTGACTATTAGTTTGAATGTATATATAGAAAAGTTTCAAGTTTACATCTGATTATATCTTCCATTATTTTACATGCACTTGAGGTGAGTAATACCGGTCGGTAGTTTCCTGCTAAGGTTTTTTCGCCTATTTTGTACAGAGGAGTGATATTTGCTGATCTAAATTGCACGGGCAGTTTGCTGGTTTTAAATGATTCTTTAAAAATATACGTAAGTGGAATGGCAAAGGCTGATGCACAATTCTTTAAAATAGCTGAATGTAAATTATCTGCACCACTTGATTTGTTATCTTTTAGGCTTTTTAATCTTAGATAGACATCTTCATATGTAAAATCTTCATTTGTCATAATGAATGTTTCAGTAGTTCTTAAATCAAAAGAAGGCAGTGGACCATCATCTTCTTTCACAAATGCAGCTTGAAAATATTTGTTTAAGATATCAGCAATATATTTTGAATTTTGAGTGATTATACCATTTTCTTCCTTTAATGCTTTTATAGTATCTTTGACTGCTTGTTGATTGTTCATGTAGCTGTAGAGAAGCTTTGGATTCTTGATGGCTCTTTTTACCAGATTAAGCTCAAAGTTTTGAAGCATTGTATCCAGTCAACATTTGAAATTAGATCAGATATTAGTTCAAAATTGGAATTAGCAAACTTAAATTTTTGCTTACTTATATTGTCATGGATTGCTTTATCAGCCAAGATGAAAATGAAGCATAATATTAGATGGCCTCTAGTTATATTTCCCAGAACAAATTTTGAATCTATTTCGTTAACACTCGCTAACTGAGTTGTAAAGATCAAATCTAAGGTACTCCTAAGTTGTTCATCTGACAGCTGGAAAGTTGGTATGTTAATATGCTGATAAAGAAAATCATCCTTTAAAATATCTGTAAATATATATTTAATTCTATTCTCATTTGAAATTGCATCAACACAGCCATTTGACCAATTGATTGATGGGAAATCGAAGTCGCCCATGATAAGTAAGTCTTTGAACTTATTTTTGTCTATATATTTGCGTGCCAGACTAAAAACCACTTCAAATTCTGCCATATCCAAAAAATCATTTGGCTTGTAGATACATCCAAGTAAATACTTGTCATTATCAAAATAAACAACTCCTCACACTTGTTCTAGTTTACAGGGATTTAGAACAGCATCATTTAGTTCACAGGTGTCTAATGAGTTTTCTATATATAAACAAACACCACCGCCTTTTCGTCCGTCTGATCAGTCTTTTCTGTACAGATGGTAACCTTCAATGTTTACAACTGAATCACTTTTAAACCATGTCTCATTCACAGAAATTACGTTTGGTTTGTATTATTCAATTACCACTTTAAACTCATTTAACTTGTTATCGAGAGAGGTAGCATTTAGGTATAAACATGGCAGCTTTTTAATTTCATTGCAATCTGACACTGAATTATGTATAAAACTATTGGTCTGATTTCTTTTTGAATTTGATAATCTTATTGCCACGGATGCCATACCAAAAGAGGCCATTGTCTGGTCTTGCTTGATTTATTTTATTTATTTCAGTTCTGAGGTTAAAATCTTGGAGTCTCTGAGCCTTAGTCAAATCTGGACTAAGATAAATATCTTTATGTGCGACATTACTTCTCAATTTTTTAGCTGATGCTAATATTGTGTTGCGAAGAATATCCTCAGCTAATTTAACAAGAATTGGACCTGGTTTATTAGTTTTAGATCTCAGCCGTCAAACAAATTTTGGTATTACATTCTCTTGATTTATGAGTTTAAAAATATCATTTACTTTTGACTCGTCTTTTTTTGATTTCATTTCTATGCTTTCTTTAGTTGATTCGGCCACTCCATAAATAATGACATTTTTTGCTCTTCTTTTTCTTTCGTCTAACTCATTAATAGCTACATTTTTTACCATCAGCTGCTCTGTAGGCTTCTTTTTTTGTATACCCTGTTTGACAATAAGCGACCAGTCACTGATAGACTTGCTTGACTCAGCTGCTTTATTTATTTCTGTCTTCAGATTTTTAATTTTTTTGTCATTTTCAGTTTTTGTTGTTTCTAGTTTTATCACGCGTTCAAAGAGTTCCAAAAAAGCGTTAGAAAGCTGGCTACACCAATTATGAATGTCTTTAGTTGTTTGAGAGTGTGAACCGGCACCCAATTTTGGCCAATTGTCCTGTTTAAGAAAATCTAAATTCATTCCTTAACTGATATTGTCTACTCTCTTGATTAGAGGGCTACCACCATGAATAACAATGGATTACCTCTTGTTGTGAACTTAAAATTGATAGCTGAGAGGGCTACCACCCTGAATAACAGTGGTTTACCTCTTGTTGTTAGTTTATTAAACTTATTACACATGGACTAAAAAGTTTCAGTATGTGTTTTTTTCCGTTGTCTTATTACACAGGTATTAAAATTTAATAACAAACAAAAAATCAATAATTATCTTTTATAATTTATCTTTTATAATTTTATTTATAATTATCTACAATATCTTAATGCTTTATAAATAAAATCTAAGACACACAGCTCATCATTCCTACATAATCCAAAAATAATATAAACAGTGTGAAAAGGAGAGTGTGTATTTAAAACATAATTGTTATTTTAATATGTATTTAAAACATAATATGTATTTAAAACATAATTGTGTATTTAAAACATAATTGTTAACATAACACGTTATTTGTTAAACTAAATTTTGAAATGCACGATTTTGCGAACAAAGTTAAATCTTAGTTTATTTTATGGTTTGGTAAATAAATGCGATCTTCTTCGGAGATTGCCGCAGATTTCAGTTTCAAGAATGAAAACTAAGTCCAATAAAATTATAGTTTAAGGGTGAAAAAAAGTAGCTCAAAAATTTTTTTTTTCTAAATAAAAATTATTTCATGTTTTGCATACTGATTTACAAAAAAAAAATACAAGCCATAATCAAATTTCAAAGAAAAGTGAAAATCGACACACCCTAATATGTATATATATATATATATATATATATATATATATATATATATATATATATATATATATATATATATATATATATATATATATATATATATATATATATATATATATATATATATATATATATATATACATATATATTTATCAAATGTCAAACTTTAAAGGTAGAAAATAATTTTTATATAACTTTTGCCCTTAATTACATTGGGAAAAAAAATTCCTGAAGTGACCCCAATGGTTGACATATCGATCATAAATCTACTCATCATAACGAACTCAACAATGTATGACAATGACCAGGGTTAAATTACAATACTAAAAAATGGTAAAGGACATGTGTGGACTAGATTTAAATATTTAGGAAAATAAATTTTTGAATTAAAAATTTTTAAATTTCTTTGTTTTTTTAATTTTTTGCATGTTTTTGTAAAAAAATAAACACTGGCAACCCTGTAATCGGATACAAGTAGTGATTTAGAAGAATTCTTTGGTTAAAAGGAAGCAGAGTCCAAGTTTTCGACAATTTTCCTAATTTAATTTCCTATAAAATCAAAGTATGTTAAATATGTTATAAGGTTCGTCCAAAATTAGAAAAAAAAAAATTTTTCACAATCTTGCTGTTAATTAAATTCTAATTTAATTAAAGTGAATTAGAAGGATGTGGCTTTAAAACCAATTTTTAAAAGAAAGTAATCGGGAAGCATATTTTGAAACCCTATACAGGCTCAGAATTGGCAGAAATATGCGCAACCTGATTGGCTGATATGGAAAGAGAGACCTTTGCGCGTATATTAAAATCAAAACGCGCGTATATTAAAATGTCAAAAAGCTTAGGGGTCATCCATAAAGTACGTACGCCAAAAATTTTGAAATTTGACCCCCCCTCCCCCCTGTTGCCATGCGTACTTTTATGTCCCACCCACCCACCCCCCTTAAAAGTACGTACGTTTCTCAAATACCCCCCCTTAAATATCCCCCCCCCCCCCATCGCTCCTTTATTTTTTTTTTCTCAATAAAAAAGATTTATTTAAAAAAAAAAAAAGACGGAGGGACCTTAGATACTTTATACGACCCCAAAATTCTTTATTTGCGCATTTTTAAAAAGTCTTTAAGTATATATGCAAATAATAATTTAAATAAATTTAAAATACGTTATAAGTAAGTGTTTATTTAGGCGAGAGGTTGATGCGACGGAAATAGTCGACGGTCATCCAGGTTCGATTCCCGGTAAAATCCATGTAAACCTTTTTTTTGTTTTAATAACGAATCAAATGTAAATAAACTATACTTAACGTGGACGTTTTTTTCGGGCACCCTTCCTTAGTAAGTAAAAAACGAGTCTTACGTGAGATCAGTAAAATTGAAAACAAAGGGTAAAACCCAGTGGGAGGGGGAACAGCAAATTTTGTGCCCTTTTGCTAATTTAAGAAGCTTTTTATTTTAGTAAAACCTAGCGGTCAAATTTGGAAGATTTTGAGACGCCATTGACACGTTTTTTTTTGAGTGACTCCGTCCCATCAACCACGGCCCTCAGGTCTTACTCAGGGCCAGTATATAAGGGGTGGCATGTGTGCATGGGCCCCCTCAGGATTTTTTGATGTTCCAGATAGAACACTTTCACACATCGCGCAAACTTAAGTTTGTTTATATGCCAAATGAGGTGGCCTTGCAAAAAATTTGGATGGTGGAGGCCTGGGAACAAAAAGCCCTAAAGCGTTTGCCTCCCCCCTTCCCTGCCTAAACGCGAGGAAATATGTAGCAAAATTTTTAACTTTAACATCTAAAACTAAATTTAAATTTATCGACAGATTTTAATTTTTGTAGAAAAATATCGTAAATTACAAAAAAGTTATGACCTCCCATTTTGGGGGTCGGGAGGGTAAGCGTTTTAAGGCTTTTTGTTCACAGGCCTCCGCCATCCCGATATTTTGCAAGGCCTCCTCATTTGGCATAGGTATAAACAAACTTAAGTTATGAGTTTACACGATGTGTGAAAGTGTCCTATCTGAAACATAAAAAAATTCTGAGGGCGCCCATACATGTGTGTGCATAGAGGAAAACTATACCCTCTAATCCATATACCATACATCTTTTTATGTTGGCAAACTAGAATCTTTAGTCAGAATGTAACTTTTCTATTGATTAGCTGGTTAATTGTGATAAATTAGAAAATCGAAGTACGTACTTTTAAATTGAACCCCCCCCCCTCCCATACGCTTTCGTACGCTTTTTGAAGACCTCTCCCCTCCCTCCTATGAGCGTACGTACTTTATGGACGACCCCTTACTGGATAATAAAAGTGAAATTGAATAATTGCATAAAATATCAAATAATAATAACATATAAAAGTATGATTTTTCAATCAACTTCTGTACAATATAGTACTTATACACTATTGCAAAACTTCACAACTCAAAACAACCGCGATTTTCATAACGTTTTTTCAAAAATAAAGATTTAAATGAAGTAGTTTGTTTTCCTAATGGTTTTTATTACTCTAAGACTTAAAAAAGACCATTATAACAAACTATTAACTAAATAGGGAAACTTGACTATGCTGTGATTTTCATACGATAGATTTTTATAACAGTTTATTCATAACAGTTTTATAATTTATCTAGTAATATCCATGAAATATTGATAACTTGGTATGATTTCTTTCACATTAAGTTTCCAATTAATCCTATCATTTAGCTAGAAAAATATTTTTTAAAATTCCCTAATTTCTTTTCAGAACTTTACACTAATTATTCTCATTATTAAATTATATACATTACTAAAACATTTTAAGTTTGAGAATATTGCTTATTGGTTGAATTAGCTAACCCAGGTAATTAGCAACACTCTCAAATTAAAAGCAATTGTAAGCAAGAGCTGATTTGGATTATCTTTGGTATTTTAGTAATAAAATATTACAAAACATTGTAACATAACAAACCATAAGAAAAAGTCTATAACTTGATGTCTACAAGTGTGTTTTGATATAGTTAGTTTATTACTAAAAAGGAATAACTCTTAACTTACCACACCTTTATGAAGAATTAAGTGTAAAAGGTAGAAACAAGAAAACTACATGTTGTAGTTTATTTCAATTTCAAAAGTCAATACATATAAAACATGTTTGATGATATTTAGCTGTTGACCTGAAAAAAAAAATTGGTTATTTTATTCTATAATTGGTAAAAAGTGTTTACCCTCTAGTAGCAACTGATGGTAAGTAATATTAAATAAAGTAACAAATTTTGATAAATTTCATGTTTGTTATTTTATTTTGCATTAAATACTCCAAAAAACCAATAAAATCAAATGCATTTTTTTTTAATTTCTGTGAATACCTCTTGTATAATGACATAAAAAAATTCAATACTCTTTGCTGGCTTATAATATCAAAGCTTATATGTAACTGTACAAAAAAAACGTTCCGTAGAAAAACAAATATCACTTCTTTTGTTAAATTTTCAAATTGCATATAACTTTTATTGAGTATGCTTCATAGAATAGGGACATTCCATTTGACGAGAAATTTGACAATATGTTGTACCACGTCTTAATGGAGAACCAAGGGTAAAGAGGTTGAAAAAGAAACATGCAAATTTATGTTGAATATTTCAAGAGTTTAAACAAAAACATTTTACAATAACAAAAACACATAGCATGATAACTGACTTTTTTTTTCTAAAAATTTTCTTTTCTTTTCCTGATTACTCTTTTTCCATTAAAATATTTAATTTTTACCACTTAGTTTTGTTTTTTTAATCTTTTTTTTTTCAATTATTACAATAAAAAAAAAATGCCACAATCATTTTCATTTTTTTAATGCCACAATCTACTTTTATTTGGTCAAATTATTTGACTTCAATACTTTTTCTTGCTTGTAATGTTAGTGTTTATATGTAACTACAAAAAATTACTGTTCACTAGACAAACATAAACTTTTCTTTTTTTGTTAAAAATTTCAAATAGAGTATTAATATCCAATTTTCATCTTTTATATATAAGTTAATGTAGTCTGCCAAACTTTTTCTAAACCTTCAAAAGGCGTTTAATGGTTTCAGGACGAAGTTTTATTAGAGTTATGTAATAAAAAAATATCAGTTTCCTCAAAACTAAGGTTGAAACAAAACATGAAAGCAAAATCTCATTAGAGTTCATATATTGACATGAAATGTGTCAGCTAGTTTTGCAATCAGTACAAATTTTCTTTTTTAAAAACTTTAATGTTTAACTCTTTGTACTTAACATATAAATCAATTTATAAATAAAGTTCTTCGCCAGTAGTCTCGTGCAACTGCATATCAACTGCATATAAACTTTGCGTTTAAGTATGCTTTAATGCCGAGGACATTATATATTACGAGAAACACATTTATAAATCTTTTCGAATTTACTTTAACACATTTTTTTTTTCCATTTCTTTAACTTAACAACAGATAAAATCCCCATCACCAAGATAAACTTTATTGACATTTTGAGATTTTTACGAGTGAAAATTCTCTGGTATTTTGATACCTCTTTAGTGCTCTGAAGAAAACTAAAATAAAATTAATTTCCTCTGTTGATAGTAACACAAGACTTGTATTTATAAACTTAGTTTGTCATTACTTAAAAACTTATTTAAAAAACCTGATTGTTTTGATTTTAATTATATTTTTCAACAAATGCGCACTTGCCTCTCTTTCAAAATCAGCGAATCAGATTTTTGTCAATTTTGAGCTTGTATAGGGTTTCAAAATATGCAGTCGGTAAACGCATTTTAACTGGTATTGTTTTTTATTTTTATGAATCAAAAATACCCCCAGTACAGACAGTTCACCGTGCATGGAAACGCGGACAAAAAAATAAAAAAACAAAAACATCTTAGTCAATTTAATGGATTCTGAGTATTTGAAGCAACATCTTGGACTGGCATTGTCCTTAGGTTTATCAGAAATATGCCAAAAAAGACCATCTGATCCAATTGGTTACTTATCTGCGTGGTTGAAAAAATTTGTTTGTAATAGGGAAGAAAATGAGCAGGTAAGTGAAGTTATCAACAAGATAGTAGAGCTTTTTTTTTTTTTTTTTTTTTTGATGTTTGATAAAATGGTTGAAATCTAAGTTTTGGCTGAAATCAACTTTTATTTGGAATAGTTTCTAGAATTTTTTTTTTTTTTACACAACCTGTGGTCTGTTTATACATAGTTAAAGTTACATTATTCCACACAGTCATGCGAGCTTTATAAATTGTTTTGTAAAGTGATTTTTACAGAATATAGTTTGAGGTTGCTTGGATTCTACACGTTTAATGTAGGATTTTAAATACTGATACAAAAGAAACTAAATCCATTAATACAAATATGTAAATTATAAAAGTTAAAGTTTTAAATACATGCATATACATATAAGTTATAATGTCATGGTATTCAAGCAATGAAAATTTGTTTAGCATTTGAGTTTATAGTCCATGAGCTTGAAGAAGATGTAGTATTCAAGCAATGGCAGAGTACTGATCATAAGACACTAATGTTATAATCATTGCCACTAGATGAGTTTAATTATTTCTTTTGTGACAGCATTGACAACACATTCACATTCCTTTATAGCAAAAACACAAAGTTGATTCTTGAAAAACTGTAAAGAAAATATAAACCAAAAATAAATGTGTAATTTTAGGAAGTTTTAGTGAAAATCATCAGTTTGTTGTTCAGGATATAGTTAAAATGTATCACTTGACCAAAAATCAGTGTTTTTTTTTTTTTACAAATGTTTTAAGAAATGTTTTTTAAAATTTTTTTAAAAAACATTTCTTAAGCAAAATCTTTTTGTTACTTTTCAGAAGATGTTAATCATGGTTAAACAGGGTTTGTTTATAAGATTCAACAACATAACTAAATGTATTAAAAAAAAATTGACCAAATGTATCATGTGTGAAGTATTTTTCTGATGGCTGTGAAGCACAATTTAACACAGTTTAAACACATTAACTTTGAGTTAATGTGTTTGCTGAATGGGTGTTTTTTGCTCCCAGCCATGGTAAATCCCCTTGTGATGGCATTTAGGATGTTAGAAAACAATATAAAGCTGCACTTTACAACTTTATATTTAATAATTTTAAACCCCCCAAAAAAATAATTTTCAAAGAAATTATTTTTCATAGAAATTATTTTTGAAATATGAAAAACTATGTTGGTATGACATATTATTTTTGCAAAATAAGCAAAAATAATCAATGATTAATTAACAAATTATAAATCAAAATCTAAAGCTCTGTTACATAATTAAATATTGTCTTCTTTTTATATTATTAAAAATGAAAAAAATTAGATAATAATATTACAAAATGGTATTAAATAATCTAAGAAATAGATATTTTATGTTTGTCAGAGAGTTGATGGTATAGGCTTAAAGCATTGTTGAAATTAAAAATGAAAACATGATAAATAAAGTTATTGATCATTTTAAGTGTGATTGATTAAATCTTATACAGGATTTGACCAATTGCTTGATACAAATCATAGAAATAAAAATGTTATTTCTAACAATACACTTGTTGAAGATAGTTTTAATGATGAATCAAATTCTAGTGTTGTTCTTAAAAATTATGAAGGTTTTAATTCTTGTATTTTCTTCAATAGATTGCGATCAATCTATTAAAGACAATACAATCAATATAGAAATTGATGAAATTGCAAGCTCACATTGTATCTGTTTTATTTGTAAATGGGAGTTTGGTTTGACTCTGTTTAGAAAAATAACAAATGAAGAGATAATTGATGATTTTATTAAAGTAAACACATTTATACGTAAATGGCTCAAAGATGAATACTATAGGTCTAGGATTTAAAAACAACATCTATATTTGCAAAATTTAGTGATATAAATAACGTATCAACTGAGTTTTGTTTCCAAAATACAGGTTTTACCAAAGATGAGTTTCTATATTTGGTAAGTGAATTAAAAACAATAAAAAACTTTCAAATGGTCGAAAGAACAAGCTCTTCTAGTTTATCTTGTTTGGTTAAGACTGGTCTTGATCAAAATTCAATTGCTTTTTATTTTGGTTTGTCATGTTGGTTGAAGGTTCAAAAATATTGCCATCTTATAAGAGCCTTGTTTAATACTGATTTTGTTGGTAAAAATTTAGGAGCAAAATCATGATCACAAAAAGATTAGTGGTTAAATAACATTGATATAATCAAAGATTTGTTTGACTTTAAAGACGAACAGCTAATAGATGGTCTGATTAAAATAAAAAGTAAAATATTGCAATTCTAATGATAAAAATTTAAAAAAATTTTTAAAAAATAAATCAGAATCATACATTTTGTATACAAAAAGTAAAAGTAAAAACCATTTTGAACCAGTTGATGTATTAAATATTAATGATTTTCCAAAGTTTTATATGGAGCATATGCAAAAATACATCATATTTGATAATTATCAGATAAAGCCAAGTTACTCTAGCAGAATATTTAAATAAAAATGGAAAATATATTATTTTGATTGATAAAAATATTCAGCAAATTCAAAATTATAAATTGATTTCTGCTGAAATTCAGTAAAGATTTTCAAATGCTACTAAGTATAGGCTACTTATTAAATATTTGCTAAACATCGATAGTCCAGAATCATTATTGTCCTAGGCATGTGGGTGTTTTTCTGGTTTAAAAATGTTTGGTTGTTGTTGTCACATTGCTAGCATCATATTTTATTTGAGTTGTGGAAAGTATTTGGAAAAATTGATTCTACTCCAAAAATGATTCTACTGCAAAGTTTTATATAATCCATTTTGTTTATTTGTAGAGATTTTTCATAAAGATGAAGATGAACTAAATATAAATGATATTCTATTATCATTTATAATAATTTATAAGCATTGTTTCAATTTTATATGTTGCACAATATTTGATTAATACAAGCCACTATAGATCAATATTTTTATTAAGTAATGAGTTTTATTTGGTAGATGATTTAAACAATTCTATCATAAAAAAACTACCAAAAATGTATAATATAAAAAGTATAGTATAAATGATATAATATAAAAAATATGATATAAGTGTATAATATAAAAACTATTTTTTATTACTTAACCTAAATATATAAAATTACAACAATATTTTCTTGTTTTTAAAGTTTAAATAAACTAAGGTATATATATATATATATATATATATATATATATATATATATATATATATATATATATATATATATATATATATATATATATATATATATATATATATATATATATATATATATATATATATATATGTTATTTTAGTGAAATAAAATACACTTTTTAGTTTAAAATACATGTTTCAAACTTACAAAGTTCATCATCAGTTGAAATAGCAGTATTAAAAATATTTTAAAACTACCCTGAACTAAAAATTTCCAAACAAAACTTAGTTAAATTATTTCATTTTGCCACAAGCAATACACATTTTCTTTTTAATGGTCAATATTATAACCAAATTAATGGAGTTGCAATGGGCTCTCCTTTGGCTCCTGTGTTAGCTACCCTATTTATGGGTGAATTTGAAAACAAATGGATTGAAAAGTATAACGACACTCAACCATTGTTTTTTAGGAGATATGTTGATGACATTTTCGCATCTTTTCCATCTAAAAATGGCAGTGTAAATTTTCTTGATTATTTTAATTCTAAACACCCGAATATTAAATTCACTTGTGAACATGAACAAAATGGTAAACCACCTTTTCTTGATGTTTATATTGAAAATTAAAATAATCTCATAACTAGTATATACCATAAAGAAACTTTTACTAGGCTATTGACTAATTACTTTAGATTTACATCATTTCAATACAAATTGGGGCTAATTAAAACTTTTATTGACCGTACATTTAAAATAAATAACACCTGGGCAGGATTTCATGAAAATATTCAGTCAACTAAAATAACTTTACTTAAGAATCAATATCCTAATAAGTTAATAGATATTTCCTTAAAAAAATATTTGGATCTTAAACACTCTGAACCTTTTGAAAAACCTAAATATGAATGTAAATATTTTGAATTACCCTATATTGGTGAACTATCTTTAAACGCTCAAAACAAAATATCGGAGTTAATAAAGCTGTTTTGCAAAGAAAAATTTATCACAAAATAGGCATTTACTTCTACTAAAATTCAACAGTTTTTTTTCATTAAAAGATACTATTCTCAGAAATTTAAAATCTAGCATTGTTTATAAATTTAATTGTGCAAACTGTAATGTTTGTTACATAGGGCGAACTGTCCGACACATCTCTCAAAGTATTGATGAACATTTTAAGGAAGATAAATAATCACATGTATTTCAACATATTAAATCCAACATTGATTGTTTTAATAAAGCAACTGCAGAATGTTTTACCATTCTGGATTCTGCCAATAGGGAAATTGAATTAGAAATTAAAGAAAGTCTTTATATAAAATGGCAGAACCCTGAGTTAAACAAACAAGCTAGGCACAGAGGTATTGAATTGTTCTAATCTAACTTATATTAACATCCTGTCCTTTATTGTAAAATACCTTTTGTGTAATGAATGTTAACTGTATTTTGAGTGTGTTTTTATTATTTCCTTTGTATTATAATTTTTATTTTTATTTCCTTTGTATTATAATTTGTGTGTGTGTATATATATATATATATATATATATATATATATATATATATATATATATATATATATATATATATATATATATATATATATATATATATGTATATGTATATGTATATATATATATATATATATATATATATATATATATATATATATATATATATATATATATACACGTAAGGAAAAAAATGATTCTTATGCCAACAAATACGTCACTTTTAACTACTTTTGACTTTCGTCCAACATTTGCGTGTTGTCAGAAAGTAAAAACCATTAATTTAATTACAAATTAATTGTTTTTTAAAAAAACTGCAAAAACGCAAATTTAATTGACCAGAATGTTTTTAAAAACATTCTGAATGTTTTTAACAGTATAAACAATGTTTTTATTTTTATTTTTTTAATAAAATTTTTATTTTTTTATTTTTTTTACTGTAAATCATGCGCAGAGTGTTGCTGCATCGACTATCTTATAGCCTGACTTGCAACAAAGTGCTGCTACATCGACTGACAAATAGCCTGACTCGCAACAGAGTGCTGCTTCAAGAAATTTAGCTTTTAGAGGTAAGAATATTATTTTTTTTATTAATACTAAATTATTTTTTGTATTATTTTATTTGTAATTTAAAAATCAAAATTTTAAGTTATAATTGGATATAAATATGGATTACTATTTTGGTTATTTTTGTTTGCAATTAGGATCCAATCAAAAGTTGTTCAAAAATTGGAATGGAAACTTACTTGAGGGCTCAAATTAATTGCTCTCCACAACAAAACATTACAAGATTATATGCATCTTATTGCTAAGCACCAAGAAGAAGAAAAACGCATGCAAGCTCTTTACTTATACTGGAAATCACAGAATGAATTTATCAAGGAGTGCGGCAAATTAGTGGTTTGAGAAGTTATTCGAGAAATCAAAAAATCAATATATTTCACCATCACGAACAGCAATCCCGATTTGTCCCACAGCGAGCAAATTACTTGAAAAGAAGGGATTTGATATAACAAAGTTGATATTGAATGTGTTGGAAGAGAATGAGCTTAACATAAAAAATTGCTGCGGTCAAGGCTACAACAATGGTGCTAATATGACAGGTATTTTCAATGGAGTTCGAGTTTTGTTTAGACAGAATAATCCACAAAGAATTTTTATTCTTTGCTTTGCTCACAGTTTGAACTTATGTGCAGTACATGCTATTGAATCATCGGCTCCTAAGAAGTCCTATTTTGGAAATATTCAAGAGCTATACAATCTGTTCAGCTGCAGCCCAATTTGTTGTAAAATTCTTCAGGAGGAGATAGGTTAATCATTACATAAATTTTCTGTTACAAGATGGATCTTAAGGATTAAAGCAGTCAAGCCACTAGCAAAAAAGCCAAGAGAGATTTTGAAATCATTAGATCGTCTTTAAGAGTTAAACCTTCCAGGCGAAAGTAGTAATGAAGTGCTTTATCTGATTAAATTAATTCTTTTGAATTTATTGTTTCCACTACTCTTTGGTTTAATTGTTTACTCCACTTAACTCACTCTCGATGATGAAGTAAAGATTCTAAATGGCCTTTTGACGGATCTGGATTGAATCCGTTTGACTTGGGACCTGATTTGGGGCCTGAGAGGCAACAGAAGTTGCAAAGAGCTTGAAATTTGATGAAATCATGTTTGCTGTGAAGAGAATGCGAAAAAAGAAGGTCTTCCCTGTTGTAATTTAATTGTAGATTGTAACTGCTAGTTACAACCGCGGAGAAGCATCAAAAAACTTTGAGTGCAATGTCTCCAATGTTGCACTCGACAATCTGACTAGTCAAATGAGATCAAGATTTAAAATAATAGAAGGGAAATGTAACAATTTTTCCTCTTTGGTCTTCACAAAAATCTCAAATAGACGAAGATTTAGGTTTAAAGGCTGAGAATCTGGCTAAACTTGACCCAGAAGACTTATGTAAAAACGAATTTTCTGATGAAGTTCGGCATTTTTTTTCCGTACGAAGAATTATTCTAGCCAGCGAAAAACCTGTCGAACTTCTAAATAAAGTTTATGCAAAAGGAGCTGCATTCAATATTTCCACAAGTGCGTGTTTCACTTAGAATCTTTCTAACAATGCCCGTTTCAACACCGGAATGTGAAAGATCTTTCAGTAAGTTAGCTATCATCAAAGATTATTTTCGTTCCATAATGGGCCAGGAGCGAATCTGCTACTTGATGATCCTTTCAATTGAATAACATTTAGCCAATAACGTTTTTTATGAAGAAGTTATTTCAAATTTTGCCGCTAGAAAGGCCCGGAAGATGTGTTCATCTATTCAGACTTGATTTTACCATAGTTTGTTTTTACAAAACAAAATTAATTAAATGTGATTTTAGGTTTTCTATGAAAGTAAACCAAAAATAACTATACTAATTTATTTGCTATTTATAATTTAAAGACCTGAAGTATGATAGGGCATCCATTAAACTTTCGGACCCGGGCATCACAAAAGTTCTGGGTGGCCCTGACTATGTCTACAATAAACATCAACTCACTGTATGTATAAGATAGTCATTTTTCCTAGGCAAAATTTTTATGTACTTAAAGTTTTTTTTTATTAGAAACATGTTCTTTTTATTTTTATTTATTTTTTAATATTTTAGGTTTAACTTTACCAATCAATGATTATATAATAAATGCAAATAAATTTTTTTTTAGGATTTAATAGATAAAAAAAGATTAGACGAAGAACGAGAAATATTAGCTGAAGAAGCCAAACATAAAGAAGCAATGATTCAAGAGCAAGAAAAAATAGCTAATCAGCTTCTTGCAGAAAACGTTAATAAGCCATGAATTGTTTTGGTGATGGATTTTCTCCAAAAAAATTTAAATATGTTCATCGAAGCAGAATATGTTTTTAAGAATTTTTTTAATGTATATATGTTAACTTAAAATGTTTGAAATGTACAATCATAAATCTTTTTAAAAATTTTCAAAAATATATTTTTTTAAAGTTAATAGTATTTTAGGGTTAGGATAATTTTGCTAAAATATCTGTCTATTATTATCATTATTTATATTAAAAAGGTATGAAAAAGCTTTTCAAAAACAGTTTTTTTTAATAAACAATATTTTTTTTTGTAATCCCTGTAGAAGGTGGGATAATTATGTTAAAATATCTGTCTTTTTATTATTTTTATTAAATTCACCTCCCCAAGGCTTTAGATGGAGTCACAACAGTCAAGGAGGTTACTCTAAAACACAAATCTTATTAAATAAAGCCACAGAGACACAAGTACTGGGCGCAGTACTTTCAGAGGCGTAGGATGATTGAACTCTGAACCTCTTGATTGTAAGCTGTCTTCTATTAATAGTCTATTACCTCATCTGATAGGGAGGGGGTATATATAAATTACAGAGGGTATAGAGATAATTTTGTGTTTCTACGGGAGTCCACAAAGATCTCCGGTCGAGGTTTAATTATCTTTCTATTCATGATGTTGAGAAACTTTTTTGAACGAAGTACACGAAGATAAAGTTAAAATGAAATTTAACTCTGTTTAAAATAAAACCATACATGTTTGCTTTTTAATGCAGGACACAACTTTGGGCTTCAGAAGTTTCTTAAATTTTAACCCAAATAAAACGTTTTATAGGGATGCATAGTTGAATATCAGAGTAACAAATACATCTCTTCAGCAAATTTTTGTTATTTTAATGATCTTTAAAAATTGTCACTTTTTTCAACGATTATATACTTATTAACGTTTTTATTTTTTGATAATTTGTCTTACGCTCTTTTGGTTTAGTTTGCGAACCCTGAAATATCATCTTTAGTTGCATGCGTTGTAATTCAATTTGCAGTGTGACCTTTGGTACCTCCAGTATTTGAAACAATTTTTTTATGCAATTGTAAAATTATTAATGCAATCAAAAAAAATATTATATAGCAGTAATTTATTATATTACATTACAAAATTATTCAGTTAAAATTTTGCTTTAGCATATCTGTTAGTCTTGTTGTCTTATAATTTTTTTCAACAATGTATATAATTGTTAAAATATGTTAAGTACTTTTTACATTTTCCAACGTGCCAAGTATCTATATAGCTCAGTATCTATGTTGTTGTATTTTAAAATACAATATAAAATTGACAAAAAAATATTGCAGTTGCTTTTGATACAAGATGTATGCAATCATGTTTTATGGTATAGTTGTATTTTATTTTTTTCTCTCCATGGCACCGCATTTCCTTATGTTAAAAAATATAAATAGTTACATTTTTATATATAGAGAGGTTCTACCAAAATCTATACATATAGAGACTTTGGTTGAACCACTAATTAAATAAAAATTGCTACAATTTATAAATTGTTACGGATTTATAATTTCTATATTCGTTACATTTTTGTTTACATAAATGACAACTCTGCCTCCATTTCTATTTTTGTCCGATGCTTTTAATTGAATCCAATCTTTATAAAGTCTTCTCAATTTATATTATACCTTTGGCATTGGTGCAACGGAAATTAATTAGACTGTAGTTTATCTTATTATTATGCATCAGAAACATACTTGTACATTTTGTAACTAATTAAGGCGGTAGACCACTAATAAACTCAAACCTTTCAAAAATTACATTTCAGCATTTATTTACTTATAAAATGATTAAAGTTTATATTTTAATGACAAAAATTTTTTTTTTTCGATATTATGGTTTGAGAAATTTGATCGCAGAAACTCCAAAATAGAGTCATTAGGTTGCAGTGAATATTTAAAAAACTTTTGATGTCATATATACGAAATTTTTTAAACTTATAATATAATTTAGATATTGTACTATAATCAAAAAAATATATTGAACAGATTTTTTTTAAGCAGAAAAACACTTGAGGAAATAAAAATAGGTGTGTTTGACCATATTTGGACATTAAAATCTTTTTTTCTGATTATCACAATTTAATAAAAGTAGCAGGGGACATCCAGGACAACAAAAGGAACAAATCCTAAAAATTTCATAAAAATTGGTCAATAAAATTTTGAGATATTCACCGCGAAGTCTTGAATTTGAAAGAACTGAGAAAAACAAACATAAACAACAAAAAAAAGCGTAAAATCCTTTAGATAAATATAAAAAACTCACTTAAAAAGCCTGTTGACAAATTCTATCTTATTATAAAAGTGATTTGGAGTAAAAGTAAAGCAAAATTTAAAATAATTTAAGTAAAAATATTGATTATATTAACAGACAAAATAATATTACCAAAGTAATTCAGTTTTTAAAAAGACGAAAAAGTCTTTCTTTTTATTTTTGATTTAGTTTCAATCTAGAACTTCTATCAATTTTAAATAAATATAAATTAAGTTTAAATTAAAATTCTCCAGCACCATAGCTCTCTTTATTCTACTCGATGTCCAAAAATCTTTTCGAATACTTCGTAATTGCTTTTCGAATACTTCGTAATTGCTTTTCAAATACTTCGTAATTGCTTTTCAAATACTTCGTAATTGCTTTTCGAATACTTCGTAATTGCTTTTCGAATTCTTCGTAATTGCTTTAGCCTCTTTTTTTGCTTTTCGCTACTTTTTTTTTTCCATTTTTCAATTCTTTTTAAATCAGAAGATGCTAAAAAAACTAAACAATAATGTCCTGGTTTTAAAAAGTTTTTTTTAAATTCTATTGATACCAATAATTCCTTCATTGAAATGAATGATTGCAGAACAACAACCTAAATTTAATGTCAATTCTAACATAAACATCTTTAGGACAACGTTTCCAAATCAAAACATTTAAAGACTCATTATAATTTTGAGTTGATCCATCTAGACATTTAGAAAATAGGTCTTCTGACATTAAATCATTAAATACTGGCTTAATAAAAGCTTTTATAATAATAGGTAAACCTGGTTTTTCTTTATATTCTTTATTTTGGAACTTGGATTTTTGATATTTACCCCACGAATCTTTGGTTTGTCGACAAAAAACATGCTTAGCATCAGATGAATCTGCTACACATGAATGATGCAAGACTTCTAATATATTTTTTTAGCATCTGATAAAGATTATTGATATTTTGGCGAATTGCAATACCATAGTAATTTTGAATTTCGTTTATTTCTTTTTCAGTTAACCTTCCTTTCCCACCAAGTGACTTTTATCTTCTAGATCATAATTTACTGTACATAAGGGTACTGAAGGATATTAAATATTTGTTTTTATAAACCAATAATAATAATTATTAAAAAATTTATGCGATTTTTTCTATACAAACATTTTGTGATATAAGCACTAATATTACATTTATAAAGTATCAATGTAAAAATAACATTTATTATATATTAAATCAATAATACATGTTTTTTGCTCAGTCTAATCACATTATTACATTTTTAAAAAGCTTTATATCATATAATAATATAATATATTGCTTTTTTATGTATTTAGAATATATCATATATTAGTAATATACTAATATTTGTCTAAAAATATATAGACAAATATAATATATTTATAGTATATTAAATTTAATATACTATTTCTAGTATATTATATTTATAGTATATTATATATTTAATATATACTATATTATAGTATATATTAAATATATATTATAATATAATATATATTTAATACATACTATATTAATAATAATTATGAATGATATGATTCCGATACAGCAATGACAGTCTTGCACAATAGCAGAGTAGAAAAACTTAAAAAAAAACACAGAAAGGCTATTACTATTTCTTACTGGACTAGAAAAGAAAATGATTCTAAAGTTGTTGGTTATTATATGAAAAAGTTCCAGCTAGTTGCTGACATTGTAGTTGATGTTTTCATTGAGTTGATGTTTCCAGTAAGTTGATGTTTTCCTAATGTTGCCATTATTTTTTGATTATTGGACATTCATTTTATTATCTTACTACTTGAATTTACTATTTTTTGACTCTATATATCTATATCTATATCTATATCTATGTATATATATATATATATATATATATATATATATATATATATATATATATATATATATATATATATATATATACATATATATTAGTTCCACTACTTGCTGCACACTATATATCTTAATATATATAAAGGGCAATGTGTGTTTGTGTGTGTGTTTGTTTGTTTGTTTGTTCTCTATAGAAATCCAAACCGCCGGACCGATCTCGATAAAATTTGGCATGGGGGTAGTCCTCGAGGGGGAGAAGGTTCTTAGCTGGGTTTTGACCCCGTACCCCAACCCCCGGGGTCAGGGGGGACCATTTTTTTGGCCCGTTTTTGGGCCCATTTTTTGTGTACAGATATCAGGTAAGCCAGTTTAAATATTGGCCCGGGCAACGCCGGGTAACTCCAGCTAGGTATATATAAAGGGCAATGTGTGTTTGTGTGTGTGTTTGTTTGTTTGTTTGTTCTCTATAGAAATCCAAACCGCCGGACCGATCTCGATGAAATTTGGCATGGGGGTAGTCCTCGAGGGGGAGAAGGTTCTTAGCTGGGTTTTGACCCCGTACCCCGACCCCGGGGTCAGGGGGGCCCAAAAATGGGATCCAGTGTGGCTCTGCAGCCTCAGCCGTGCAATTTGGCAAAACCTAAAAACTTCCTACCTGTGGAGGAGTGTCAGAACACTTCATTTGACAACAAACATGGGGGTAAAGTTGTCTGGTGATCTGTCAGCAGGAGCCTTTTCTAATCACCTCCTTGCCTTGGGCAATGGTGAGGCACCAGTTGATGTGCAGACAGGGCTCATTAAATTCCCTGCCAACTTTTGCACACTGGTGGATTCTGCAGAGGAACTCATTGTCAAGGTGTTTCCCAACATCCAGCAGAGTTTCATCAGACATGACTGGATCTGTGAGAGAGCTATTCTGGCTCCCAAAAATGAGTCTGTCACCAAGATCAATATGCAGATCCAGAAAATGCTCCCAGGCAATGAAAAGTCCTACAACTCCATTGACATGGTTATGGACCCCAGTGAAGCTGTCAACTATCCAACAGAATTTCTGAACTCTTTAGAACCATCTGGATGTCCTCCTCACATTCTTCACCTGAAAGTTGGAGCACCAATCATTCTCCTTCGCAACCTCGACAGTCCCAAGCTCTGCAATGGAACTCGACTCATCATCAAAGCTATCCTTTCAAACTTGATTGAAGCAACTATACTGACTGGATGTGGCAAAGGTGAGAATGTCTTCATTCCAAGGATTCCAATGATTTCCAATGACCTCCCATTCAGTTTCAAGCGCCTCCAGTTTCCAGTCAGGCTGGCTTTTGCCATGACCATTAACAAAGCGCAGGGACAGTCACTTAAAGTGGCTGGCATCAATTTGGAACAGCCCTGCTTTTCTCACGGCCAGCTCTATGTTGCATGCTCCAGAGTTGGATCTCCACGAAATCTTTTCATTTTGACTCCAGAAGAAAAAACCAAGAACATTGTCTATCAGAAGGCTCTTCAGTCAAAGAAATCCTCTTTAAAGAAGTCCTATTAAAAGAAAACAATAACAATCCAATGTGAAGAAATTACCAATGATTTAACTTTTGTAACATGTTCAACTTTTTTTTCCAGTGTGAGAGAACAATTTAATTGAAAAATTTGAGTAAATGTTCTTTTGGAAATTCTTAATTTGTTGTTTTTAAGTGGAAAATAAACAAAATGTCTTTTTCTTCCTTAATGTCTTTCAGTTATTTCATAGCTTCAACCAACAGGGTCACATTTTGTGGGATTATTGTGCAACACTAAAAAATATTGCACAATCTTACTGTGCATAGCCCAAAATTAGTATAACAAAGTTCCAGATGCTCATTTACTTTTAAATATTGGCCCGGGCAACGCCGGGTAACTCCAGCTAGTCTTAATCTTAATATATATAAAGGGCAATGTGTGTGTGTTTGCTTGTTTGTTCTCTATTGAAATCCAAACCGCCGGACCGATCTCGATGAAATTTGGCATGGGGGTAGTCCTCGAGGGGAAGAAGGTTTTTAGCTGGGTTTTGACTCCGTACCCCAACCCCCAGGGTCAAGGGGGCCCAAAAATGGTCCCCCCTGACCCCTGGGTCACAGGGGACCATTTTTTGGGCCCATTTTTGGGCCCATTTTTGTGTACAGATATCAGGTAAGCCAGTTTAAATATTGGCCCGGGCAACGCCGGGTAACTCCAGCTATCTTATCTTCTTATCTTATCTTAATCTTCTTAGTATATATAAAGGGCAATGTGTGTTTGTGTGAGTGTTTGTTTGTTTGTTCTCTATAGAAATCCACCGATCTCGATGAAATTTGGCATGGGGGTAGTCCTCGAGGGGAGAAGGTTCTTAGCTGGGTTTTGACCCCGTACCCTGATCCCCGGGGTCAAGGGGGCCTAAAAATAGGCCCCCCTGACCCCGGCGTCAGGGAGGACCATTTTTTGGGACCATTTTTGGGACCATTTTTGTGTACAGATATCAGGTAAGCCAGTTTAAATATTGGCCCGGGCAACGCCGGTTAACTCCAGCTATCTTATCTTCTTATCTTATCTTAATCTTAATATATATAAAGGGCAATGTGTGTTTGTGTGAGTGTTTGTTTGTTTGTTCTCTATAGAAATCCACCGATCTCGATGAAATTTGGCATGGGGGTAGTCCTCGAGGGGGAGAAGATTCTTAGCTGGGTTTTGACCCGTACCCCGACCCCCAGGGTCAGGGGGGACCATTTTTTGGGCCCATTTTTGTGTACAGATATCAGGTAAGCCAGTTTAAATATTGGCCCGGGCAACGCCGGGTAACTCCAGCTAGTATATATATATATATATATATATATATATATATATATATATATATATATATATATATATATATATATATATACACACAGATATATATGTTCCACTACTTGCTGCACACGATATATATATATATATATATATATATATATATTATATATATATATATATATATATATATATATATATATATATATATATATATATATATATATAGTGTGCAGAAAGTAGTGGAACTTGCAAAAAAAATGTACAGCGAGTAGTGAATCTTGCACAAAAAAATTACAGCGATTAGTGGAACTTGCAAAAAAAATGTACAGTGAGTATTGCATCTTGCAAAGATATGTACACGGAGTTGTGGAACTTGCAAAAAGTATGTACAGCGAGTAGAGGAACTTGCAAAAAAAATTTACAGCGAGTAGTGGAACTTGCAAAAATATAAAGCGAGTGGTGGAACTTGCAATTTTTTTGATAGACGGGTCTAGCTTACATTCACGTTGCGTCTATTGTTAACAATGATTATTATACAGTTTCATTAAGGGAATTTAATATCTTCATCATTAACTAAAAGCCAAGATGTAAACTAATTAAAATAATATTATAAAACATTTTTTGTTTTTAAATTTTTTTTCAGGTCAGAGGGGGAAACATCTATAACATCACTAAGCATTATGTGATGTGATGAATTTTGGTAAAAGATATTTTTATATTAAAGTTTATTACTTTAATTACATTTAAATATTTTTTCGAATCTCATTAAAAATATAACTTTTTTTTAGGTTGTAAAAGAGGGGGGGGGGGCGATGACACGCCCCCTTCCCCATCTACACCCTTGAAACAAAAGATGCGCTACTAGTGATGCTGTTAAGTAGTAAAATATAATTTTTGATTTGATACTAGATTTCTTTTTAACTATAAAGATAAATA
>NC_088923.1:26800000-26827500 GCF_038396675.1 Hydra vulgaris
ATATATATATATATATATATTATATATATATATATTACGTAGAAAATTTATATATATATATATATATATATATATATATATATATATATATATATATATATATATATATATATATATATATATATACAGAGACGTATTTACATTTTTAGCGCCCTGGGGCACTAATTGTTTAAGCGCCCTCTTTTACAAATAACTGAATACTTTGATATGAGGTGATTATTAAAAAAACAATAACATTTTCAATACAAACATATAAATATATAAATTAAACTCAGTTAATATTACAAAAAATATATATATATATAAATTTTCTACGTGAGTTTTGTTGTGCAAATGTATTTATAATTTTATTAAAGTTCATATCTATGGTAAGTGCAGATCCAATAGATAGAATTGCTAACCTATTAAGACATTCACACCAGTCATTCACAACCTCAAATAAGACTTAAATCTCTTAAATGCTAGAAATGTTCTCTCGGCTGAACAATTGGACGTTGGGCAGCACAAATATGTCCTTAATGATATATCTTCTTATAGTAGATATAGCATTAAGGGTAGTTAAATAGTTCTTGAAGTTTATCAGTTTTGATCATTTTTCAATTATCTATTACAGTTTTAGGTCTTATGTTTTTAATTAAATTCATTAAATAACTTCTGAACTGTGTACACTCGTTAGCAAATAAAGTCGAAAGATTATTTTTTATATATATTTTGAAGTATTTCTACTTTTTTGTAAACTTCTGATGGTGATAGTTTTATCATTTGAAACAAAAAGTTAAATTATTTATTGGCTTCATCATAGTACAAATTTGTTCTTTATAGTTTAGAATGTAGTTTATCAATAATTGCACAATATGTATTAATCTTAAAAGAGTCTTGAATTTCAAAGTTTATTCCTCCTTCTCTTTTTTCATCTGCATTAAATTTTCTTTTTCTTTTGCGTATTTTTTGATATGTTATGTGTCCGAATTTATTAAATGCTTTCTCTCTTTATAGGTATCAAACATGCTCAAATATGCTCGGATCTAATACATATCGAATTATTTCTAAATTAATCTAAACTGACTGCAATTGTTGACTATTTTTGTTGAATCTTTCTAGTATATTACATCTTAATGTGGCCATTATAATCTTTTCAAGATAGTCTCTTAGCTTCTGATCTTGTGATTGACTTTTGTGATTTATCACCTTTAATAAAAGACAGTGCATTAATTATTTCATTTCAATTTTTGTTTCAACTAGTTTTTGCATCAGATCTGGCTGACCACCTGGTATCTTATAGTTTTTAAGTGATACATTTTCTGTTTTTTTTTAATTGTTAAGAAGTATTTTTCATCAATATGAAAAGAAAAAGATATTTTGAAGCAAAATAAAAAGTTCTTAAACATTTCTACACAGCGCATCCACCATCAAGATTTAAAGAGTGGGCCAAGCATGGTACAAATGTAGCTAAAAAATTAACTTCTTTAATACGACCTTGAAGTCCTGTATACCTACCAGACATATTAGACGCATTGTAATCGTAACCACAACTATTATTTATATCGAATCTATGCAATTCTAAAACTAAAACTATAGCTTCTGCTAATTCTTCAGATTTATGCCCAGAGTTGGGTAAAAACCTTAAAATTTCTATACAGGACAGCCATCCTTTTGAACATACCGAAAAATGAACACATTTAATCTACACAGCTAATATAAGAAGTAGAATCAATACTGATGGAAAAAATATTTAGCTTTCTTCATTTCTTTCACCATTTGTTGTATAAAATTATCTGCCATTATACCTATGAACTGCTCATATATATTAAAAGATAGGTTCAATCCTCTAAAAAAGATAGGATTTGCTAAGAAAGGGTCAAACTGAGCAACGTTAACTTTTTTTACCTAATCAAAGTTTTCGCACAAATAATTCGCGCATAGTTATGTATAATTTGCAAGTGGACTTTATTTGCCTTTTGAATGATGCTTTCTTCTGCCAACCATACAGATTTATAATTTTTATAAAGATGAATTTCCAATGATAATATTCTTGTTTATGAAAAAATATGCGCAAGTATACTTGTAGGCAGAGAAGTAAACAATTTAAAATTTTGCCTAAAAAAACTTGGATATATATAGTAGGTCTATCAGTCGATTTATGATTTGGACATGATAATAATATAAACATTTTTGTTTTGAGTTTTGAATAAGCATCCCGGCTGGTGGGACATTCATCCAAGATGTAAACATCAGTTTCTACTGTTAAAACACAGCACCAACATTTTTTAAGAATCTGGCCGCCATCTTGACCGATTAATCTTTGTTGTAATCACTACTGTTATTACCTTCGAAAGTAGAATTTTGTTTCCAGGTCATTTTTCTCCAACAATCGGTTCACCGAGGATTCTGCTATAGTCTTAAGGGCGTCTCCACTGGTTTAATTGCCAATTTTGATCACTCTTAAACTCAGAGAACTTCCTGGCGGCATCCAGTTTTATACCTGCTAATCCAGCCCTTTTACACAAAACTCTATTTGCCCGCATAATGCAGGCTCCAATAACTAGGACTACTCCATCAGTTGACTTATATTTTTTTTGCAGCCTTCATCCCTTATATGACACTACACCAGAAACTCCTAAATCTTTGTTTGAATGTACCCATTTGCCATTGACCCATGCGGGGAAGTGAATGATAGATTTCACCCTCATCCTCACAAATCGCGACCAATTACGGAACTCAGATTCCGCGGCCGGACATCCGGAGAACATAGTTTGCTCGGGCGCAAGCTGTGCTGGATCAATCGCTCTACTAAGATATTTTCCAACGCTTTTGTATGTCATAGATAGAATTTTAATATCTTAGTTATAAACTTTCCACTGTTACGTCGTAGTAAGAACTTTGATTGACTGGTGGTCTTTTAAAGGCAAATCACGTAACGACGTATTTTGCCTGTAAAAGGCAACTTGTCCAAAAACAAAGAACGTATAGCACACGTTCATTAACACAATCATCTTGACGAGTCCTTCTGTTTCACATTATGGCGCAGATAAGTTACAATAAGCAAAATAATCAACAAAACAATAACAATAACATCAAAAAACTAGAATTTAATTATATTTCTTTACCATGGGTACCAAAATTAAGTATTAAATTAAAACAATATATTTAAAAATGCAGGGTTTTCAGTCAAGTTTTCAAATCACCAAAAAACCTTTGACAATTAACTCAAAAAAACAATCATCGAACTCTCAACAATTCTTATCCTGGAGTCTACAAACTAGAGTGTTCATATGAAAAATCTTATGTAGGTGAAACAAAGCTCAAGGTTGCAACATGCATTTGCCAACATCAAAGACATACTTTTGAGGGAAAATGTAAAAATTCGGCCGTGGCGGGTGGTTCCAGAAATTACTATGGCACTTTTGGCTGGATTAAAAACAACACGGTTAATGCAGAGGCAGACTATTTTAAGATAAAAGTGAGAGAGATTTTGGAAATACAATATCACCGTGTTCTTCAAATGAAGGTAATTTGAATAAAGATGAAGGTAATTACGTCACATCGTCGTTTTGGAAATCTTGTTTTTCTTATTTAAGAGGTAAGAACACATTACATTGAAGTTTATTATTTGTTTGTTTTTTAACGATTTTTTATATTACTTGAATAACGATGGTACATATAACCCTTACAAATATCGTTTTATATTAAAAAGAATTTAATTGTAATAAGTAAATTTTTTAACGATTTTTTATATTACTTGAATAACGATGGTACATATAACCCTTACAAATATCGTTTTATATTAAAAAGAATTTAATTGTAATAAGTAAATTAAATTTTAGGCGACAATAAATTGTTCTTATTTAAAGTAAAATGGTTCCCACTGCGAGAAATTTAATTTCTATTTTAAAAAATCTTTTTAGTTGATTCATTGCAATGGCTTCCGGAATGGCGGATGCTTTTTAAAAACGGAAGATTTTATAGAAAAAAAAAGTAGGTTTTTATAAAAGTTTTGAAGAAAAATAAAAGGAAAAAGTATAGAAAAGTTAAATTGAAGAAAGTAAAGGAAAGAAAAATAATAATAATAAAAATGCAAGTAACATTAAAAAATTGGAAACCAAAAGAAAACAAGTAAACAAAAAATAAGAGAGAATTCAAAACAAGTAAACAAAAAAGAAAAAAAAGAAATAAATAAACTGAAAGAAAAAATGTAAGAATCGAATAATATTCAAAAAAGAACTTTTAAAAAATGAAAACGGACAAGAAAAAAAAAAAGACTTTTTTAAGTTTTAATTGTTTTTTTACAGTATCTTATATTGAAATATATTTTTGTACATTGTTTATAATGTTGTATACTTTTAATCTTTGTTTAGTTTTTTTATGTACTTTGGTGATTTATTTATATTGCCTTGTGCGATGTTTATATGTGCGATGTTTATATTCTCATGTATTTTTATTATATTATCGTATATGTCATTATAATGTCATATTCTTGTGTGCATAAGTTTAGTTTTTTTGTATATTATAAATTATTTTTTTACAATAAATGTTTATATCGTGTGGTAGGCTGTTACGTTTTGTCAGTATATACTGTTTGTAACTTTCCCTGTCTGTACTTATATATTAAAATGTTGTTTGAAAATTAATATTGAATTTTTAATAATATATAATTACTTTATTATTGTAATAATTGTCGCTTAATTTATTAATATTCTTGCTATTATTATTCTTAATATTATTAACATTCCTATTGGTATTTAAAATTCTATTTTTTCTATTTGCTTTTTACTTACGATTAATCGTAAGTAAAAAACAAATACTAATTTATTTATTTCGAATTTATTTTATTTTTTACTTTCTACTTTGCAAGAGTTTCTTGTATTGCTGCTGTTTTTATGTTTACTTAATTTTTAATTATTTCTTTTAGTTATTATTGGTGTCGTTTTAGTTTTTAAATTTTATTTTTTATTAGTTTGGTTTTTATTAAGTTTTTTTTTTTTTTTTTTTTTGTGGTTTTTTGTTTGAGTTTTGTTATTATTATTTGTTATTCGTATTATATCATATTATTATATTACTTATATAGTTTTAATTTTGATTATAAATCTTATAAATATTAATTAATCATTGTCAGTTTCTTTACGATAACTGTTTTGATCTCACAGTAGGTTGTTACTTTATGTTAGTTTTTACCTGTTTGTAACTTTTCTTATTTGTGTATTTAATATTCAGTTTTTGTTTTGAAATCTATTAATGATCACATTTTTTTTTTTTGTTTATTTACACTTTTGCCGATAAAAAAAAAATTTACAGTCGTAACTTATAAAAAAATAATTACATGACCGGGGCTAGAAGAAGACAAATTTAGTCTTATCATTAAGCCCCAAAAAATGCGTCATTACTAGACAAAATATAGTTTGACAATAAAATATAGTTTCAATGTATATATCTCTGATATATATTATAAAAGAAAATTTAAATATATCGCATATCGTTTTAAATTTATAGTTTTTCAAAAAATAAGATATAACAATTGCTTTGTAAAATAAAAGAAACAAAATTTATTAAAATATTAAATGACAAAAATAACATTTAAGAATTGGTTTGAAAAATAAGAAGATATGATTTTATATAAAAACATTTTATTGGTAGAGCATTTTATAGTTTAACTTATTTAATTATATTTATAATACTTTTCATTGCCAATTAAGTAAAAGCAAATAAACAGTATAAAATAAAAGTAAAAGATTAATAAATAATGCAAAAATAAAAATTAAATTTCTCAAAAAGAAGATTATCATTTAAAATGATAAAAATATATGTACAATTATTGAATAATTATGTATTAATAATCTAAAGTAATTAATTAGTTAACTATTAATTATTTATTTCTAATATAAAGAAGTTTTATTAGAAAAAATTTAATTCATTTTCAGTTAACAAAAGTAATTGCTTAAGTTTTGTTTTGAATTGGTTTAGAGAATAATTAGTTTTCATTTCATTAATTATCATTATTATTATTCTTATCATTATCTTCTTATCATTGTTGCTATTTTTATCGTTATTATTGCTGTTATCATTATTAATATTATTATTTGTTTATTTTTTTTTTTTGTTTTGTTTTTTTCTTGTTTGTTTTTTTAGGTGTCACTGCATTGACTAGTTTTTAACTGAGTGACACCTTACCTTATTTATGTGAATTTATAAATATTATTGTAAATTTTCATATTGTATGGTGAAATAAATGTATGTATGTATGTATGTATGTTGTGACAAAAGAGGTTTCTTAAAATAGAAATTAAATATAACGGAAATGAAAGTACCAAGGTAAGTGAACTTTTAACAATTATAATAAAAAATTGTGTTTGAATAAAAAAAATAGGTTATTATTATAATAATTTCTTAAGTTTTACGCTTTTTTTGTTTTAAAGAAAATTGCAATAATAAATGAATTGATATAAGATTAGCGTAGTTAGGTAAATTATTGTTTTACAATAATTTAACTACATTTAAAATGTAGCTCAACAACCTAATATTGAGTTTGGAGTAATTTATTTTTTGAATCCTTTGAGTTTGAAAATTATCATATAACAAAACTACATAATTAGTCAAATCAGACAAAAAAAGAGTTTTTATCTTCGTTGTTATAAAACTCAAACTAAATTAAACGTGCATTTAAGCGTATCGTAATGCGTTTTATTTAATAAAAATGATAAATTATAACAACTCTAAAAATATTACAAAATTTTATTCTCACGACGTGCTCAGACAGACTTAATAAACGTCAATTGCTACACCTGTAAAATACAGGGCCGACAACACGGGTTTCGACGTAGGTGGGGGGCACAATCGTCAATTTTAATAAAAGTCTTATATAATTAGAATTTTCTTTAAAAAAAAAAATGGTCCTTTAGAAAAAAAGAGGGGAGCACGTGCTCCCCCGGTGTCGCTGGCTCTGAAATAACAATTCTAATCTGTTATTAAAATGACTTAGTAGCTAAGAAAATGAGTAGACTTAGTAGCTAAGAAAACATGACTTTCATAATTTTATAAGTAAAACCATATCTTTTAGTTTGAATATTCCCAGTAAACATTCTATAGCGGAATTTCAGTGGACCGGTCCCCTATAGTTTCGCTCATTGGTTACTTAATGAATCATTAGTGGCAACCGCCAAAAGTGGCTTGTCAACGACTAGTTACCATATTACATTTTGGAAAGCTGTTGGCTGGCAACTTATAGCGTATGACACTAATAGTCTACTAAGCAACCGATGAGAAAAATTCATATGAACCGCTTAAAATGGCTGTATAAATCCACTGCAAATCAACAACAACAATGTTTACTGGAATATCATAAAAGTACTTTTTTTGAGTAAATGATTAAAGAAAAAGGTTGTAGTGTGTAATTAAAAAAAATGGTTGTAGTGTGTATATGAGGCACCTCACAGGAAAAGGGACCAAGTCTTAGAAATGGAGTTATTAGCACTACTGTATTATAGAACGAAAAATTATAAAACAGAAAAAAAAATTAACTTAATATTTTTATTTTTGACCAAGTTATAGCTGTTTGTGCAGGACAACAACCGGAATAGCATTTTTGAGAAAATTAAAGTTGAAAGTTCGCATGATTTAAAAATGTTATAAATTCAGTTTGATGAAGGA
Organism: Hydra vulgaris; assembly: GCF_038396675.1. Taxonomy (NCBI): domain Eukaryota; kingdom Metazoa; phylum Cnidaria; class Hydrozoa; order Anthoathecata; family Hydridae; genus Hydra; species Hydra vulgaris. The sequence goes on from NC_088923.1 coordinate 26,807,642, forward strand.
GTTAGTGGTTATTTTCTGTTTTTAAATGCATAATACAGATTAGATTACGGGTACAAATTTTCACATCAAATAAATTTCAGTAACTCTTTAAAAATAAAAAAATAGAAACATAACTGAAAAATCAAAAAGGTACCAACTCTTAATTAAATACAAAATTTTGTATCTGCTTTTTGTTTGGGGCAAACTCGAACTGTTTTTAGCATTTTATTTATGTCCAACTTGTTTGCAGTAAGAACATGTGGACGATTTTCTTTTAACCGGAGACTAACCCGTCGAAAAATCTAGAGTGCTAACCGTTTCTTGAACTGTTTTGCGAACATTTGCTGCTCTGGAATAAAAAATAATTTAAGATAATTAGTGATGATTTCATTGTTTATATTACATATTTTTTTCATTGTACATATTTTTATTATCTTTATTCCGAGCTTCAATTGCTTCTTCAGAGTACGTTTCAATTGGTAGAATAAATCTAGATATTGTTAGACTACTATGAATGAGTAGTTTGTGTACTGAAGCTGGCATGTAAAATCATGAGTACTCTTGAACAAATATATTTACTGTTTACAAACAATGTGTTTCATATTTGGCAATGTTAATTTTTTTATTCAAATTAATGACTGATAGTATAATGTATAGCCTGTAGATTAAATCTTTCTTGACTCCTGTTATTCGCGAAAGCTCTGCATGCTGACGAAAAGCACGACGAGCAGTATTGACATCATTTGTTGTCCCAGATCTGTCTTGAAGAGGCATGTCAACAATAAGGCCAATTTTTGCAAACTCACGCTGAACAAACTTTTTTTTTACAGCTGCTAATTTTATATTTTCAGGTCCACGTATTTGCCACTCTCTAATATCAAGTCTATAACTTATATGTAGAATACACTCGAAACATCGAATCCATGCATGTAATGACGATAACCCAGGCTCTAAGCTTTGCGAATCCGTTGAACGGATTAGAGCTATATCTAAGTTGTTCATTAATCTTGGAGTACATTTGCAAATATTACATATTTGAGCCAATTTGTTGTCACAAATTGTATTAACTGCTTTTCCATCAATCATTGTACGCTTAAGATCGAAGCTTACTTCAATTAAAAGCTTCTTTTCAGCTTCTGGTTCCATTATTTCTACATCAATAATTATTGTACTCTCCTCAAGCAAATTGATTTGCTTGTCAAAGTATTTTTCTTCTTCTCTTAAAACTAAAGGGTTTTCAGCATTATACTGAATTCTTAGTGGGCGACAGAATCGCGTTAAAGAAGGCACTTGATTTTCCCAAATTGTCATAACACCATACGATAACTTATGTGGCACTAGGCAAGTAGAAAACAAACTTTGATCAGACATTAAATCATTACATTCATCATTGTTCCTTTTTTGGACGGAAAATTTTTGATTATACTGCTTTTGGCTACTTGCACCGTCGAAGCTCAGTTTGCAATATAAAGTCATTCCTATACAGGATTCAAGGGAATCAAGTTGAGATGTTTTATTTTTATCAGAAGGTAGTTGCAGCATTCGATGAACTGTATGGTGTAACAATTCTTTTAGTGGAACTTTGCCTCTCATTCCCTTTTCAGCTATATAAATACAATAGTACAACTTGCTTGTTTATGTCCTGAATAAAACATTTTATTTCATTTGCCGAATCTGTATTTGATAAACATTCTTTTAATTCGTACAGCAAACTATATCGCTTTTTCTTTTTTAACCCTATTTCTGCTGCTTGTAAGATTTTATCATGGTCGTGATTTACTAACAATATGGATGCGTGCCGACGTTTACTTCGGTAGGACATATCTTCGTATTTCTGACATGGTCTCCCATATTTAAAAATATTTTTTGCTAAGTTTTGATCGGCATTTGCATACAAATTCGAGAAGAGCTTTTTCAAAACGAGTAAAATCATCATTTAAATTATTGGATACGTTTAATTCATTTTTAAGCAGACTATTATACTGATCTACGATTTGTCTTGACGTAAGTTGTGATGAAATAGTGTCTTTAATTTTTTCAAATACTTCAAGTCGAGTTATGTTATTAAACATTTTTATAAGATAACTTGATTATTTATAAGATAACTTGATTATTTATAAGATAACTTGATTATTTATAAGATAACTTGATTATTTATAAGATAACTTGATTATTTATAAGATAAGAGTTTTAGTTATGCTACTTCAAGAGAAAATTTAAATATCTATAATTTAGTGTAAATTTATACAAATAATTTTATTACTTTCAAAACATAATTGCAATCAAATCGCTGCAATTATCAACTAATTAGGCTTATAATCATATAATATCATAGAAACTTCAAATCTCCAGACAAATAAAAACCGACTATAGCTTGAAACTCATCTTCTTTAGGAGGAGGGGGTAACACCCACCCCAGCCCCATCCACCCTCCTTCCCTCGTAAAATCGCCTCTGTATATATACATATATATATATATATATATATATATATATATATATATATATATATATATATATATATATATATATATACATATATATATATGTAGGGTGGATGGGGCTGGGGGTGGGTGTTACCCCCTCCTCCTTAAGAAAATGAGTTTCAAACTATAGTCGGTTTTTTAACGAATTTAGTCGGCTAGTTGGGTATTTGACACAATTCAGTCGGGTAAATTTTAGTTTTGAGGATATTTTAGTTTTTTTTTTTCCTTTTTTATTTATATAATAGTCATCGAGAATAAAACCTCTAAGTAAACTAGCATAAAATAAAACTTTATGCATAATGCCGATTTCATTCACAGTTATATCAACTGCTTATATTATATATGCTGCTTATAACAGTTATATACTGCTTAAATAATAACTTTAGACTTGTTTAAAAATTTAAAAATGATAAAAAGTGACTCAACTGAAATGATTTAAAGCCTACGTTATATGGCTTAAAAGGCATGTAAATGGCTTGCCATTTATCATTTCAAAACAAGGCTTGCATCTCAGCTAAAAACTGTTCATTTTTTTTGATAAAATATTTTAAATTATTGTCCTTTATTATTGCAAAAAAAAAATTAATTTTAGAAATACCAAAATTACATTAAAAGTACTAAATTCCATCAATAAGTTTGCGAAAAACAAAATTTTCTAAAGCGATACAACGACAAAAGATTTATCTTGAACTATTGCTAATTTGCTTTATTATAAAAAATTTATATTTTTCTGAGATTGTTGTTTATCCTCTTTTGGAATCTGGTTTTAAAAAATATCTGGAACAAAACGTTTTGAATAGTATTAATTTCAGTAAAATGACTTTTGTGGGACGTTATTGTGGGACGTTTTTGTGGGAACGTTTTTTGTGGGACTTTTTTATGGGAAGTTATTTATATAATTGACTATATTACTACCATTTCGTGATTCTGTTTACAGTTTGATGGTTTTATTTTTAATCTAAAATAATTTTTTTCTTATTTAGAAAAGCAATATTAGTAATAAATCCAAAGAATTTATTTTATTTAAAGGAAAATTTTATTAAAAATTTTATTTATTATTTATTTAAAGATATTCTTATTTTTACTACTTAACCTGATTATTACAAATTAACTTGATAGTGTTTAATGTAAACAAAGATGGTAAGAAATTATGTGAGAAAGATCAATCATCCAAAATGGGATGAAATGTAATTTTAGCTGTGAGTAAAAAGGAACTTAGAACTAGAAAAGCTGCTGCTAAATATGGCATGTTTAAGTTTGCTCTATAATGGCATATTGCTAATAAGTAAGCCAGCTCATCAAAAATGTTGCCAAATGGTTTCAGGATTATTTATGTGATTTATAATATATTTTGTTTAATTTTCAATAAAGTAGTAATTACCAATTTAATAATATACAGGTTACAGCAGAGCGGAGGTATTTTATAATAAAACACAAAAAGTTTTTTTTATTTAAGTTGTTATTCCTTTTATTGTGGTGTATGGGCGTGTAATTTGTATGAGTATGTTACATTTTAGGATTTTAATGTCTGAACATGTTTAATTAATAAAATGCATTCTTTTTTTATCACTTTTAAAACTTTACAATTAACGAATAACTGCTGCTATTTAACTATCCCGTTTTGCCCCCATCCACTTGCAAAATGTAAAAAATTTGCAAGTCTAAAGTTTCGTTACCTTGATTGCTGTAGCTTGTTTTTAGAATTTATATGTTTTTTTATTTTCTTATGTCAATGAATTTTAGGAAATTTATAAAAAACAGTGTTAACTATGATTAATAACAACTAGTATTTGTTGCTTAAGTGTCTTATATGCCTCGCTCTACCCTAATTTTCATAACGTTAAGCAAAAAAAAAAATTTAATTTAAGATTTAGCAACATTTTAAGCTTAGTTTGTAACAGTTTGAAATTTAAAATACCATACAAAAAAAAATTGCTATCTAAATTCTAACTATAATCATCTGCATCATATACAAATTTAATTTTGATTTTTAATTAAAAGACTATATTCCTAATAAGTTATAAAAATATATATTTAGCTTTTAAGTTATAAAGACATTTTAATTCAATATTAAATAGTCCCCTCATATTAACATATAAATTTACATTGTTTAAGAGTTAAAATCAAAAAGGTCTTAAAATGAAAGTCAGAAAAGAAACTACGATTTTGTTTATCATTTATATTTTTAAAAATTTATAATAAATCTATTTTCGAAATTCTTTTACAAAAAAAATTTACTTTTTTTAAATTAGGCTTTATATATTTTGGTTTACGTTGATTTTTTATAAAATATTCTTTAACAACTAATATTTATAAAATATTCTTTAACGTTAAATAAATTTATAAAATTTAAAACGTTAAATTAATTTATAAAATATTCTTTAACCTTGATTTTTTATAAAATATTCTTTCAACCTGACTACAACTCATATGCCAGAATAATCTATTAAGATTGGTGAATTCGGCGTGTAAATATTCACCATAAACATCTATTCCTAATCTCTACTTTTCACCATAAACACCTGTACTAAGTTGATGATGCAAAATGATAAGAGTCTTTTTGGTAGCACATACTTGTGTGAAAGTGCGTTTTTTTAGATAAAATTTACAAAATCTAAAACAAGATTTATACTGACAGATAACTTTCAGAATATTTTAAGAATCGAAACTAGTCAGTTTCCATTGGACATAAAAACATTGTAAAAAAAAAGGCAGGTTCGTAATTACCAAAAAATTGTTATTTGTGCTGTACCTAATAACAAGCTATTGCAAGTGTGCGTGGTAATCCTCGGCGAAACTACATTTAATAAATTAAAAAAATCAGTATTTTAAAAATAAACTATTTTTAAAACCTTTGGCCCTAGTTAAAAGCTAAAAAGCTAACTTTGGCCCTCATCAAAAAGGTTGCGGCCACCCCTGGGTTAAAAGAAAGTAGTTTTTACAAGTCATTTTGATATTTATTGGTTGTTTATGTTATATCTAGTTTTTGAAATGAGTACAAATACTTCTTTTTACGAATATCATTTACTATAAACATATGTTAAAAATTTTCATACATTTTTGGGTATGCGCACAAAAATGTCATCAGGCAATAACGCTAAATGTACGCTTAAGAAAAATATGAAAATGAAAGAAAAGGCTACCGTCTATAAAATATATAAAATCTAGATTACGCATCATTGGCTATTGAAATTTTTTATTGACTATTGTAATAAATTATATCCCAATGCGGTATTATAGACCATATCGCAAGATCCTGTAATTACAGCGGAGAAAATAGAATTAGCCTCACCTTTATTTTTTGTTCTAATTTAACAAAAATTGCAGGTAAACAATTATGAAATCTACTTTATTTCTTGTTACTTCTACTACAACTAAAAAGTTTATAAATTGGTATGCTTAATTAATTCCAAATGGAAAAAAAAATTAAAAATATTCAATTTGTGGAGAAAATAGAATTAGCCTCATTAGCGTTATATACAAAAAATAAAGAAAATATTTTGTTTTTTCGCTCATTTAGTATTTAGTATAGCTTCCTGAATTTTTAATGACTTCAAATATGCGGTTTGACATACTAGTCACAAGATTTTGGATAGTTTCTATAGATATTTCATTCCAAGCTTCTCTGATACGAGTTTTTAGCTCCAAAGTGCATTCAAATTGCTTACCATTTTCATAAACCTTTCTAGAAAGTATTCCCCATAGATTTTCAATTGGGTTAAGGTCTGGACTACGTGCGGGCCATTCCATTACGTGAATATTTTTTTCTCTAAACCAAGCTTTTGTAAGCTTTGAATTATGGATAGTAGCATTATCTTGTTGGAAAGTGAAAGTTTCACCCATCAATTCCTCACCATGTTCAAGTAAACTTATTTCTAATAAGTCAATGTAGTCCTGTGAATTCATTTTTGTTGAAATCCATGCCAGTGGAAGTTTTCCAGCAAAGGAAAAAGCCCCCCAAACCATAACATTTCCACCCCCAAAGTTACGACTCATCCGAGTTTCTTTCTCTTTTCGAAGATCGTGCCAGTAATATTGATAGCCATCAGGACCATCTAGATTGAACTTTTTTTCATCACTGAAGAGAACTTGATGCCACTCTTCTTGCCAAGACATGTGTTCTTTCGCAAATTGTAATCTAACTTTTTTATGACGAGCAGTAAGTTTTGGTTTTGGTTTACGCTTTTTCCAAACTGTGTTTGGATCTTCATGTAAGATTTGTCTCACACGTTGAACAGATACAGGTAATTGTAAATCAGCACGAATTTGAGATGCAGTCATGTGCTGAGCAGCAGCACGACGTACAACAACTCGTTTAGTACGATTATCAATTTTACGTTTGCCACCACTTCCCTTATAGGCTCCATAATTAACGCCAATCTTGAAGTAATTGTTAACCACTTTTGGAGATCTTTTAATTTTCTTTGCAATTTCCCGATTAGATAAGCCTGTATCTTTGTATGCTTTGATTACTGCTAATTCTTCATTCGTTAAACGCTTACCACGTCCCATTTCAAATAAAGGTATCAAAAACCAAATGTTAAAAACTTTATGAGCACTGATTTCACAGTCTTTGCTTAACTTACAAATAATAATAAAAAACTAACTCACAAATGCGTATCACCAGATCAAAATATACAAGTAAACTGAAAATAATTATTGATGAGGCTAATTCTATTTGTTACCGCAAATATCAAGTATTATACATTTTATGGTTTTATCAAATGTTCCGCAATTTAATTATGCTATATTATAATCTAAAAAGTTGTTGTTTGTAACAGTAATTATATGTGTGTGGATACAAAAGTTGTACCGCACAAACTTGTTTACAGATTTACAAAATATTGGATCAGCACATGGTGAGGCTAATTCTATTTTCTCCGCTGTATTTCGTTAATTATTTTAGAAAATAATATTTACCTTAAATGATATTTTCTTTCTGTTGTAATCTAATTTATTAGAATAAGCTTATTAAAATTCTTCAATTTAGTTTTACATGTCCTAACAAACTATAACCTACAAGATTATTTTTTGAAAAATTGTTTACAATGTTTTTGTTTAGTAATTCATTGCTGGATCGACTGACTTAAGTCTAATTTTTTGTTTATTATTATTTTTTTTTTTTTGCAATGGATTGAACTTCTAAATTATTCACATTTTTCATATTGGGTATAAACGTGGGGCGTTTCTTTCAAATTTTTTTAATAAGGTATTTTACGTTTTTAGTTAAAGAACTATTACATTATTTTATCATTGTTACTAAACACATTTTCTTTTGGTATTAGGTTGTTTTTTTTTAAATTAAATTCGTAAAATATAAATAAACATTTTCGAAACCGAAAAACGTTTTTAGGTTGCTGCGACATTTTTAGCGGATACGGAGTCGGAGTCGCAAAACAAAATCGCGACTCCAACTCCAAAAGTAACACTTCTCGGTATTGCACGTGCGTGTACAAAATATTCAACCTTCAAAGAATTTTTCACATATTTCGAAAAAAAAAGTTTTTATTGTTGCGTAATATTTTTTGAAGAAATTAAAGAATTTTTTAAAAATTTTGCTTTGCAGTTGGAGTTGGAGTTAGAGTTGGAGTCGGAGTCATACTCTGAAAATTTCAACGATTGGAGTCGGAGTTGATACTTTTTTTTTACGACTCCACACCCCTGTAAATGTACAACAAGATAAAGGATTTGGAGTTGGAGTCGGAGTCGGAGTTGAAAATTTCAACTCTGATAATTTCAACGATTGGAATCGGAGTCGGAGTTGGTAGGGAAAAAAAACTTCTTTGCCTATCCTCTAGAGAATACAATTAGGAACAAGCTCTGATATTTTCAAGTAAATAGGCGGAGTTATGATGTTTGAAGTAAAGAAAAAAAAATGCTATAAAAATTAACTATTGTTAAAAAGCTGCGTATTCCATTCGTTCAACTTTTCACACAGAGTTATCTATAAGTAGTAAACAAGTTTTTAACAAGTTTGTTGTAAATACCTGTGAATTGTGTTTTGAATAAAATTAAAAATAATAAAAGTATAATTTCAAAAAATTTCTTAGCTACGTTTTGCAAAACAGCTATTTTCATTGCCAGACATCTTAGTGAAAACATTTTTTAGCAGTGTACATTTATAGCTCAGTAAAATTAGCAAAAAAAGTCAAGTTACCTAAAAAAAATTAGGAGCTGAAAATTGTTGGAAATGTTTAGCATGCACTCCTTGTTAATTTTGGATAAAAGTTTGGCCAGATTCAGACTGGAACTTTGACTGAAATCCAAGATGGGGTTCAAAATGATGTTTGTCATATCTCAGCCTGTAGATGATTAAGAAGTATAATTCTTGCATCTAGTATTATGTTTTTGAGGTCAAGAAATTAATTTTTTGACATTTTTCATTTTTGAGTTATGCAGCTAAAACATTGCGGCCGAAAAATATTCTAAAATTAATACACTATACGCATGCGCTTTTTAATACAATTACAATTTTGTGAGTGTCAGCTCATATTCATTTGAAATTAGAAATTATTTGTTATGTTATTATGTTATACTTGTTATATATCGAAATTAATGTAGAAGATTTAATGTAGCAATTTTTAACTATTTAATGAGTGAAGTTTGTTCTCTAATGAAATCTACGTTTCTAAACTGAAATCTAAATTAAATTAGTTTATAAATAATCATATTAATTACAATTGTGAAGAATTTATTTTTGTTTCCAGTGACATCAAAGAAATTACTTCTCTTTCAACTTATTATATTTCTCACCAAATGACTGTGAATCTGAAAAACTAATTACAACGTAAACTGTACTATAACGTCAATTCCGATGCGGCCTAGAACGCGCGGTTCATAGCACGCTAATAAGTTATTATTTCTCAACTGCAATTCCTTTGAGACTTCAAACGCACGTATATAAAGTTATTGTTGCAACATAAACAGCAAATTACTTTTTTATATTTACAACAAATGTTGTCGCTTAAGTCCAGAATGTCTCCAGAAAATACTCAAAATTTACAAATGCTGGTATTTTATCATTCACCGAACACATAAATTTTGGGCCAGCATTTGGACTGACATGACCATAGAGTAGGTAATTATGAGATTAACTAAGACATTAGGTGAACTTACACGTAGAAGAGGTTTAACCGACAGTGTACTTTTTTGCAGGATAAACGGTATGCCCGGATGTTCGACTGTTGCAACAGGTATTGAAGATTTTTGCGATATCACTTTTAAATCGTCAGAGCAACACGTTGAATTGTATAAATTGAGGCAAGCACGTGAAATTTGCGATACCAACATCCTTATTGGATGGATAGAAGCCAATGAACCATTTTGTGCACCCGACTTGAACTGATCTCACTTTCCAACGGTAAGGTGGGCGATAATAAAATTTACTCTGATGTTGAAACTTAAATGTTATGAACATAATAGTTAGAATGAATTTGCCAATATTCATTTAAAACGGACGGATAAAGAACCTGCAGCATGTTTTAAGTACGACTTAGCACCGACACCTCCAGCACTTTTTGATAAGTCGTTTTAATGCAAAAAAAAGTTCAAAAGCAGTTCTATGTGATACAATAGAATCAATTACGTCATGTGACGAAACAACACTTGTCTCAAAATTTGTCATCTTTTATGAATGAGACCAGCAACATATAAAGATATATATAAAAGTTATGTATCATATGTGCTACATCAATATGGGAAAAACTGTTGGGTTGTTTTTGATGGCTATTCTGATTGTCTACCTAATAACAAATCAGAAAATCACAGACAACTCAAGTTCAAAACAGTTTCAGCAGATGTTATTTTTGACGAATCAATGACATTTAATTCAACCCAGGCAAATTTTCTTTCAAATCCTTTCAACAAAACTAGATTCTTTAAAGCCTTATCGGTGCGCCTTGCAGATTCTGGAATTCGTGTTAAACAGGCAACAGGAGATGCGGATACACTAATTATCAATACAGCAATTTATTTATCAAGACGTGGTTTCAACGAACCTGTTGTAATTATAGGATAAGACACAGGTCTGCTAGTATTACATGAGGCTCTAACAGATTCAACTACCAATATTTTCATAATGAAGCCTGACAAACTTTACAGTGTGAACAAGCTAATTTTGTTTTTACATGCAATGTCTGGATGCGATTCAACATATTTTCCGTACAGTCAAGACAAAAAAAAAAAAGCCCTCAAATTGTTGCATAACAATGTGGATTTATGCTAAGTTATTGATGTATTTAACACACCAGAAGCCAAACAGGATGAAATTGTTCGTGCCGGAGAACAATTTTATCTAGCAATATATGGATCGAAAACCAAGTCAGTTTCACTTGACAAATATCGTTATTATGAATATCTTCGCAGAGTAACATCAAACCTAGTTAACAAAACATTCAATTTAGCTGTATTACCTCAAACAATTTCTGGAGCAAAGCAACATTCATTTTGTGTCTGCCATCAAGTATAGCAATGGGTCGCTCATAACTTTGATCTACTGGAATGAGGTTGGAAAATGATAGCATTAAATTTCTTACCAACATCATACCTTTAACCGCCAGCTCCAATTTTGTGAGTTGTATGCAACTTTTTAAAAAAACTTGTAAACTAGATGCATTAGGAATTGCGAATGTAAAAAAGGTAAATATCGTCTTATGAATAGTAAATATAATGATAAAAGCGATTAAAATAACCCAAAACTTTCTACCAAAATAATACATTCATGAAGTAGTTGTTTTATAATAATTGAAAACGGCCTTTAATAGTTATTCAATTGTATTTAGTTTGCTCATCGATGCGTGGGTCATACCATGGAGTGGATTACTCAAATCCTGCAAGCGTAAATGATGCTGACACATCTGATGAAGATAAAGATTATAACAATGACGCAAATGGAGATGTCAATTGTTCAGATGAAGAGCTAATATGAACAATTTATTAAAGTTTGAGATAATATAATTATGATAATTTTGTAACATTTTGAAATACGTGTAGTTAATTTATTGTTCAAAGTACTATATAAAAATATAGTTTAAAGTTTCCGATTTCTTTATTTAATATTTGTATACGCAATAGCATTTTCTTCCAAGCAAATTTCTCAAAGACTTGTATAACTGTGGGTTTACTATGAACAACTACTAGTAATTGAAACAAATATCTAGCATATGTAGGAAACAAAGGTGTAGCATGTGTATGAAACAAAGATGTAGCATACCGAATCTGAATTTTCGATAAATATTTTATACAAAGTATACTTTGTATGCCGATATGTATAAAACATTTATTGAAAATTCATATTCGGCATGCTACATCTTTGTTTCCTCAATGACGAGTTACAAGATACAAAAATTGTTTTTAAACAAACTTTCATATTCTAGTTTGAGTGCTGTTTGGGCAGCCGTCTTGAATGTTCACAACAATTTTTTTTCTCACTAAAATAAAATTGTGAAAAATTAATTGCTTGACACGAAAAACATAACTCTTGACGCAAAAATTGTACTTCAATTTGATCAACAAGCTGAGAACATTTTAATTTTGGCCGCCATCTTGGATTTTAACAACCATTTCGTTTTTTCATAAAACAAAAAAGGCTAGAAATTATTTTTTTAATCTCATAAACGATATAGTAGATATAATCATGTTTCTAAGTGATCTACAACCTCAGATATTACCAATGATATATTATATATACTTTTCCTGCTGGTATGTTAACTAATTTCTTTTTTGCTAACTTTGGTTTTGTTACAATTTCTTGTCAATTTGAGAGCATCCAAAAATGCCCCTTTTTGGTTAAAACATGACACATAAACTATTTTGAACAGCACTTTCATAAATAATAGTCTAATTTAATTTTTTTTTGTGCGTAATTTAAACTACTGATAGTTTCTTCCCTAGAAACTAAACTTTGCTTAAGTTGATTAAGTTCTCGTGTAGAAACACGCCACTTTTAAAGGAGGAAAAAATCAGTAAAAAAATGGCTTCATAAATATTAAAAAAAACAACACAAAAAATGACAGCATCATTCAAAACTAATTCCGAAAATTGAAGATAATGGCCCAACAAACAAAAAAAACCAAATATATTTAAAAATCGACATTGTTATTAGAGCTGGTGAACTACAAAAACTTTTCAAAATCGGTGCAAAGTAACCCCCGTTGGAGTAAAGTAAAGTAGCTAGATAAGTTTTTTTGCCCGAAAAAGAAATGGCTTCCACGGCTTCACTTTTCGGACCGAAGTTAAACATCTAGTATATATAATATATCATTGGATATTACAAACTGTAATTTGGATGCCATCTTGGATGCCATCATAGATTTCAGATAAAGCTCCACTCGAATTTTAGCCAATTTCTAATATGAATCAGGAGTGCATACAGAACATTTACAGCAATTTTCAGCTAGCTCCTAATTTTTTCTAGGTCATAACCTAATTTGACTGGCCTATTATAACAATAAGTTTTTTGATTGTTGGTGAGTATTTATAGAGTTTATTTATAACTAAAAGTTATTTATAAAATTATATTAAAAAATTTACACTGTAAAATGTTTAAAAAAAGACTTTTTGCAAGATAATGTTTGGTCTTTGTCAGTCATTATGAACTTGTGAATAAATAAACAGGTTTGTTTTCAGTTAGTTAATAATAAAAGATGCCAACTTTTGTACCTTGAACGTTTAATTTTTGTTATAAATAAATTGTTTATAAAGTCTTGCGCCTATTATGGATTTGCTATTTGATTTTTATCTTGTATGGTAATATCTTCTTGAATTTTGTCTACAGAAATCTTGTGGTTAAAAAATTATAACCTGTATATATTAAACCTTACGTCAGCAGAGTATTTTCAAAAACAATTTTTAATTTGCAAAAATCATATTTTCCATTTTAGCGATGTTAAGAGTCATTTAAAGACTTATTGAAACATGATTATAAAATACACTCAATCCAATCAAAACTAAAAAATATGGGGAAAGAAGGGGCATACTTTATTTGGACTTACCCAATAAATTTCCTATACACGCCCCTGGTATGTGACGCTTTGTATGTTTTAATGTTCATTCCAAGAAACCGCCATCGGGATATCATTCTCAAAACAAGCAAGTAAAACCCACCTCGTCGTCTGCGCTAAGCCTTCTTATGTTGCAATATTCGAGAGGAAATACTACAGCTGAGCCAATACCCTAACTTTGCCCCGTTTATTTATTTTATTTATAATTTATTTATAGTTTAGACAGATGTTTGTTACAAAGGAAGCCCTATAATCGGCGAAATCGGCGAAAAGTCAACTGACAGTTATTCTTCAAAAACATATTTTGTTTTAATTATAATTTATTAAATAAATACATAAATAAACAAGCAGCCAACTGAAGTTTACTATAGTTTATTAATCTATCCAACATCTTTAATAAAAGCCATGTACAGTTTACATGGGCATTTTCTTAGGATCCAGTTTTTGATTTTCAGTATAAATTCCTTTAAAGATGAAGATGTTTTTATATGGAATTTTTTCGGAACTAGTTTCCAAATTTTAGGTTCTTAGTACAATAGAGATTCCAATCTATACTTTGTTGTACAACTATTAGTGAAGTTTGGTTTTTCATATCAAAGATTTGATTCAAGAAACTTAAAAACTTCATTTATAGATGTGGGTGCAACAGGTAGTTTTACTTTAAAAATCTCTGTAAATACACATTGCAGGTTTACTTGGTGTATAGTTATGGTACCGCTGTTTAGTAAGAGAATTTTAAAGATTCGATTTATGCTATTATTTAGTTTCTTACTGTGAAACATTCATATAAGTGGGCAGTATCTGAAGTTAGAGTTATAAACGCAGAAAGTATCAGTTTGCGTTAATTGAAAGACATACGATGCGATTTTTGAAAATATGTTTACTTTTTTGCTGGCGTATTTGCATAAAGAGTTCACATGCTCTTCAAAGGAAAGTTTGTTGTTGAGTTTTATTTCGAGGAGGTAAACATATTCGGATGTTTCAATTGTTAAATTAGAAATAGAAACTTCTAGGTTACTTTGTTTGCTGATAATAAGGTGATATTTTTCAGGGTTTTCTTTCATTTCATTGTTTTCAAACTATATTAACAATTGATTCGCGGTTTTTTGGAGGTTGGTAGTTACCGAATGCATTCCCAGCAATGTCAATGTTGGTAAGGACAAAAACAGTGGTCAGAAAATCAACCATTGCGTAACTCCGTATAGCATATTAGTATAACAACCAAGTTCATCATTTATTCTTACTCTTTGTTTTCTATTCATTAGGTTGGAAGACTTAAGCATTATACTGTTTAGGCTAAAACCAAAAGCATCTAGTTTAACGAATAATAAACCACTGGATATGCAATCAAAGGCTTTAAAGAGTTAGTAAAGTGAAGCACCAAAGCATCCGTTGTGATCTAAAGGCTTTTCTTCATTTTTCGGTCATTGCAATCAAACATTGTTAAGCACTATAACCTTTATGAAAACCGTATTAGAGTCTGGCTATAATGGTTTTAAAAAAGGCAGCTACATCCTCATACATAAATGTTTCATATGCCTTAGATAGGTTGGATTGATTGGCCTGTAGTTGCTTTTTCTGCTTTGGAATTTTTTTTTGTGTATTGGAATAATATCTGCGTCTTTTAATAGGTCTGAAAAATGTTGTTAAAAATAGCGTCATTATAGTCTTTACATAAAAAATTAGAAAAAATAATAATGATATCTTTAACTATTCTTTTGTTGTCTTTAGATTTATCTAGTTTAGAAATATAATAGAAATGGTTGAAACCTTTTTGAAGGTTGTATGAAATAGGTATTGAATTTCTTATAAAATTTTTATTTGCAATACCACTTGCATGTGTTATCTGCGTAATATATGTTTAGTAATGATATTAATCTTGTGCTATATTATAAATTTAAAAGTGATTATAAGTACACGAATTTATTTATGCACTATACAATACATCATCTTTTAATTTAGAAGATTACAAAATTTGTTTATGTGCAATATGATGTTATATCGTCAATATGATGTTGTATCGTCAATATGATGTTATATCGTTAATATGATGTTATATCGTCAGCTCGGAATACAAATGTCGTATCGATAATTTATTATCGATACGACATTTATACTACGTTATTTATTTATATTACGACATTTATTTATCGTTACGATAATTATATATAAAAATGTAAATATCTAATTTATGTAAGTTTAACATTACGTTAATGAAAATAAATACTTTTTGTATAACGTTACATTGTAACGTTGTATAAAAATAATTTTTTACATTTACATAACTTTAAATTTATATAAATTAGATAAATACATCTAATTTATATTTAGTCTATATATATATCTTAATAATCTAATTTATATTTAGTCTAAAAATACATCTAATTTATATTTAGTCTCTATAAATATCTTAATAAAATTTCGATACGACACTCTTCCTTACCGATGTTATAAAACTTGCCAAGAGGTGGCGTTGAACCACAGATCTCTTGCTTCTGAGGGAAACGCTAACAACTGCGCTACGGCTGCATATCTGCAACGCTAAACCTTTAAATATTTTTTAAGTAGTTTTTTATCATGGGTTATCTACACTTTTAGCATCTTTTATAAAACTTAAGAAAGCAGTTATGTGACTTATACATCCAAACTATACAAAAAGATGAATTTAAAACCCGGAAATGTATATGTAATGCAAATAGTAAAAAAAATTTGCCAGACCTTCGTCCTACTGATATTTTTATTTTTCAAAATTTACAAATTGGTTTTCGAATTTTTATCTATATCAAAATAGTGTATTAGACTTTTCGTTAATTTTTTTAAATTTAATTTCATATCCAAATTTAATTCCGAGACAATAGTTAGAAATTTTTTCAAAAATAATGTTAACGGTCAATTATAATGTTTGAAATTGACTCTCTCTCTCTCTCTCTCTCTCTCTCTCTATATATATATATATATATATATATATATATATATATATAATAGATATATATATATATAATAGAGATATATATATATAAGAGAGAGAGAAACAGTAAATTTGACCGTTAACATTATTTTTGACAGAAAAAAAAATCTAATTTACTAATTAGTAAAAAAGAAAAGAGTACAAATTCAAATTTAAGGTCAATGCATCGGAATCAGTTTATACCAATCGGCATCGGTGCATCCATAGTTATTTGTAAATAAAAGTGTGTTTGATCTGATTGTGTTTTTCTTTTACAGCTGGGGATTGTATCAAAATTAGATTTTTTATATTATTTTTTACATAAACCTCTTTAAAAAAGATCAATCTGGTTCTAAATGATTTTAGATTAACTTAAAAAGAAAAAAAGTTTTAAATAGTCAACTTTTTTCTTTTTTTGAAACTTTGAATTAATACTTATTTTAAAAGCATAATTTTCAAAATATTTGCAACAATATTATATCGTGAAATCACCAAATAATAAACATAATACTATATTATTTTTTAGTAACCTTATTTGTTCCCGCTATGTAATAAAAATATGATACCATGGAAGCACCAATCCTTCTAGTTTTAAATCATGAGCTTTAAAGAGCGATCAAATATACATTTGTTTAAAAACTATATTTTATATTTTTAAATTCATTTTAAATTTTCATTTTAAAAAATATTGCAAGTTCAAAAAAGTCAAACATTAATATAAAATGAAAATAGCTAAATTCTATTGTAAAATAAGTTATATAAAAAATGTCTTCTTTTTGATATGAAACAAGTTATTCTTCTAATGCTTTCTAAGTCAATAATTGAAATTATGCCAGTGAAAACAAATAAAACAAACAATGACCAGAAACTAGATGCGTTTAACACAAAAATATTCAGGAAAGAATCTCTATTTACATTTGCAAATTTGAATCGATAATAACATCAACACCTAGAGATCGTGTAAGATTATCTTGTAAAGTATCCCTTTCTTCTAATTTATCTTCATTTATTCTTTTTACACTAAGAATTTTTTTTGTAAGCTCCTCTACTTCCTCGGACACTTTAACACAGTTTGGAGGAGTGACATTTAAACTTTTTGTGTTAGGGTTGCCAAATAAAGAAGGACAGCCTATTTTTCCTTGAGATACTTTATCTAGATGCACACTTAAATCATACATAATTGTTTCGGGAATAAATGAATCTTTCTTATACTCTGGATGTGAGCAAATATAATTTCGCATATAAGATGCCATTGTCTGTAGGTTACCTAAAAATAAAAAATTTACACAAATAATTTATTTTTTTCTTTTTTGAGAGCTTTTGTTTTAATAGAGAAATTCTTTAATAGGGAGTTTTTGTATCAGATTGGGCAAAAAAAAACAAACGATTGAGATATATAAATGAAAATTGCTAGCCTATGCTGATTATACAAAAAATTGAATCTAAATAAACCCTGAGTAAGAAAGTAAGCCTCAATTTTAAATCGAAATTGAAAAAAAAAGCCTTTAGTTAATTATACTAAATATAGGATATAAGCATGTTACCTGAAGCTTTTCTGCTTATGAAACATAAGTATTGTTTTATTGTACATCCTACATCTATATCAACATCTATGGAGTCTAAGTAACTTCGTATCAACGATATTAAACCAGGAAATCCATTATCCTTAAGCAAAAGCAGAACCCTCTTATTAAAGTTTGATTTTTTTTTTTTCCAACAAAAAAAGGTTTTAGTAGATTACCTGTCCATTAATAATGCTGTCAATGGTCAATTCAACCTGTTCATCTGATGCATCTAATGCAATACATTAAAACAAATAGATTCAACATTTTGAAAACGCAATATATAAATTATATATAAACATATATAAGTTGCATCAGCCTGAAAATATTATTTAAAAAATTACAATAATAATTTATACCATATGATGTAGTTAATACAATAATAATCTATACCATATGATGTTGTTAATACAATAATAATTCATACCATATGACGTAGTGTTTCTAAAGTAAAAAAGTTCTTTTTTGACTGCATCTCTTTTCATAGCTCTTTTCATATTTTCTTCTACCTATAATTATAATGCATAAAATTTATAATTTCTACCTATAATTATGATTTATAATTATAATTACTTATAATTAAAATAAAATAATATTTATAACTAAAATATTTATAAATACTTATCTATCTATAATTTTAATCATGCATAAAACTTATAATTATCTATAACTAATAATCTATCTAATAAATCTATAACTAATAATCATGCAGAAATTTAAAGAAACTATTTTGCATAAAATAAAGGTATGAAAAAGAAATTCACCTTAGATATAGGTAGAAGGAAGTTTAACTTATATGAAAGAATTACTCTTGTAAGTAAAACTATGAAGACAACATAGGCTGCATTTTCAAAATCAGTAAGTTGAACCTAAAAAAAATATTGTATTATATCATACTTTTTATTAATTTTCATAGACACCTAAGACAATGTTTAGAAATAGTACTAAACTTTAGTATATAAAATATTACTTCCATTGAACGAAACTCTACACGCCATCCAATTTTACTGTTTGAGGGAGGAGGTTTAAAGCGAACACTCTGCCAGTTAGTTGATTGAATATTCTAAAAGATATCAAATTTTCTTTTTACTATAAAGTATAACAGATTATGAAAGTTAATATCCATTAAATATTAAATTAAAAGATTTGCTTATTATCTGAACTTATACAGTATTTCATTTTACAAAGTATATTTACTTCAAAATGGTCAGTATCAACTTCATCATCAAGATTAATTTTTTCTGCAAAAAGTGACACAGGATCACGAATAAACAGGTGAGCAATGTGAATAGCAAGTGTTTCATCAATGCCTAAAATAAAATTAGATATAAAATAAATTTCTCAACAAAAATTGATAGAATGGAGTGCAACAACACTTACCAACATCTAGTAACATTTGTTTGTGTTCTTCTTCATAGTTAACAGGAATGTCATTTAAATGTGATGAACATTCAGAAATATACATGTCCACTGAGCTGTATCGAGATTTGGGAATTCGAAATTTGTCATTTTTAAGTGGCTTTAAAATAAAAAACAAATTACAATACAATAACTACTATTTTAATATGACAAAAAGAGTTTAGAATGTAAATTATAATTAAGAATAAAAAAATACAAACAAATAAAAAAACCTCTTTATTCCCTGTATAAATAAAAAATTATTTTTACACAGAATATGAAGGTCTCTAAACGCCACTAAAATATTTGTTTTAAATATTTAAAAATACAACTGATTCATGGAATAATTTAATATTGACTGTTACTTTTAACTAATTATTAAGTCATATAGACATTACAAATAATATCATATAGAAATAGATACATTAAATAAGGGTTTTGGCTTAAACATGCAAATTTATTACATTGTTCTTTTTCTCAGAAAAAGG
>NC_088923.1:27132500-27272500 GCF_038396675.1 Hydra vulgaris
GAGCAGAGGAGGAAGTACTTAACAACGTTGTTTCATTGTAACTAATTTATCATCAATGCTGCTACAAGCCATTCCAATACTAGTTGTTGCAGATAATGCAGCACATTTCGCGCTAATTGTTTTATTAGATGAGTTAGATACAATATTAGGAACAAAGGATGCTAAGTATTCTACCTCATCAACTGTAATCTCTGTTAATGGGATCACTTCAAAATCACATTGATTGCTTGTATCTATCTCTACTGGTTCTGTTACAACTTTTTGATTTACAAAAGGAAGTGGTAAAGAGTTCTGACTGATCACAGGAAATTTTGGTACTTGAGGGGCTGGCATGTGAGATTTTGTTTTTGAAAACAGAATATTTTTGTTCAAAATTTTCTTCTGCTTTGAACTATCTCCATAAAATTTTGTACTTGATGTTTGAGAATCTGTGTCCGAATCTGCACTATTATTAATGCCATCATCAGGATATTTCTGAATACTAATATAACACATATATAATATTTTATATTAATAAAGATTTCAGTATTATATATAAATTATTAATTTTAATATTAATATATAATATATAATACAATATTAATTCATTTATTTATAAAACCATATATGATTAATTAATCATAAATGGTTTAATAAATAAACTAATATTAATTTATAGTAATTTAATTTACCATTTTTTTCTTAGTCTTGAATCATCAACGTCACTTTGAAGATCTGATGTAACTGTTGCTTTATTAAGTTCAGATCTTGCTTTTGCATAAGATTCTGCAAAGTTAAAAAATCAGCAAAAAAATAAACATGTCATAAGTAAAGTTGCACTTTTTTTATCAAAACAAATTTATGAACAATTAAGTTTTTTTGCCATTCAGCTTGCAACTACACAATCACTTATCCTAAGAAAACATTGAAAGAGATTATTTTTTTAAACTAAAACATTGTAAATATATACTTGTCTTTTGTGCCTAAAACCAGCATGGGATGCTTTGCCCAGTTTTCGTTAGGCAACTCACATTCTTTTACGGCTTTGTCATTTCTCTGCTGACTTGTATATGGTGGCCAATAGCATAGTTCATTATTTATTAGCCACTTTTCTGGGACCACTGCCACTGCATCATCCTCATCCAAAAACGAAACTATTGCAAATTTTCTATTAGCCATTATAAAAATGCAAAAGCTAAAAAAATCACAAACTAATAGACTTAAAGAAACATATTCCATGTCTTTTTTCACCAAATAATATAAACCTGTGTTCATATATAAAGAAAAAACTATATAAATGTATATAGTTTAGTCATTGTTAATGAATACAGTTAGTAATCACATTAACGAATACAGTAAAGTAGTACTCACAAGAAATTAAATATGATATTTAAAAAAGTTTTAAAACATTTGTATTTTATGTACGTAAACGGATTTAGTAAATCATGACTGAAACTTATCTTAGATTTTTAGATAAAAACAACATGTTTAAAACACTAATATGTTTTGCAACACTATTAAGCAATAATGAAATAAATATTTTAAAACAATGTTGAAGAATATTGTTTGAAGTTTAGAGTATCATTAGCTAACTTTATAGAAAAAACCATTTAATATACAAATAAATAATGCCAAAAAATTAAAATTAATAAAGTAAATGTTAACAATGCATCATAGGAATAACAGCATAATTACCATCAAAAGGTATACAATCATTTTTTTTTGTATTTCTGAAGTTAAACAATAAAAAAGTTCATCATTCAAGTGAGAAGCTTTACCAATGTTAACCTTTAGAGATTTGCATGGATACAAAAACAAATTTTGAAGTTCTTCAAACTGTTTATAAATAACTAATATCTGATCAGCTGTTTTGACAACATTCTGCACAATAATAACTTTGCTATTTTTTAAACCAAAACAGTTATCTCCAGCAGTAACTTTGATAATCCAAGGCTTACAATACAGTTCTTTATACTGACCACATATGTTCAACAATTTAACAACTGGTCCATTAAAATGTTTCTTTGTAACATATGCACTCTTTGGATTATCATGAGTTTTTTGTTGTTTTAACTCAACAGCTGTTTTCTCAAAAAGCCGTCTAACTATTTGCTGTAAAGGTAAGTGAGGTGTTCGCACAAGTCTCTTAATTTGGGATAGGTAGTTTTCAAATGGAAAAACAGAAATATTATCCAAAGGACCAAATGCTTTGGCATCTTGTGTCAAATGTATAAGCCCATGCATATTGTACGTAATCACTTCTTTGCCATATAATTTAGAGGCATGGTCTACAAACAGTAATAGTAAACTATGGGCAAAGTCAGCATAATTGTAGCACAAATCTTTATGGTCATTGCCACAGATAGAAGCATGAAATTTTTATAAAGTGGAGCTGGAAAAATCCCATTAAAACACACCATGCCAGTAAAAAGCAAGAGCTGTCTAAATTCAGTTGCTTTCCACCGTTCAAATTCACGAAATGATTGTGGTTTACGTGCTAACTCTGAAGGAATGTAAGGTCTCATGTCCATTAGCTTATTTGATAAGTTCTGAATACCTTGTGGGCCAATTCTAGTTGCTAAAGGTCCCTTGAGCCATAAAAAAATCATTTTTCTCATTACACCTAGGCAAACCATATATAATCTGCTGGTATTTGTGGTATCATGCCAAAAAAAGGAATATTAATTATTGGACTTGGTCCAAAATGATGATCCTTATTTTTCATTTCAAGGAATGACAAATCTGTTTGAAGAACTGCAGATGTTTCTGAAAATATTACACGTCCAGCATAAACGCCATGTTGTTCACATTTATCACATCCATAAAATGCTCCATGTCCTTTAATACATTTGATAAAAGCTCTTGCCGGTGTGTCACAAATCAGAGCAGAAATTTTTATCTTATAACAAATCTTATTATATATAATGCCCGTACTCTGAAGCTCTACAATTTCATTAACGAAATCTCTCATATATGCATTGATAGAAGTAGGCTTACTATTTCCACAGTATATTGCAATTATAAATGGGTCCCTATTTATTTGAACTAATCCTTCAAACTGTTCAATCAAACCTAAAATTGGCCAAAACTGCACATTTGAACTTTTAAATAAAGGCAATCCATCAATGTTAAATTGTAATGAAATAACCTGATTTTCTGTACTATTGCTATTAACCAAGTGTTTCAGCTTATCAACAATAACTTCTTTTATGCCAAAATAATAATATGAATTTTCACGCACTTCTTTTTTGTTAAACTCAGATCGCATTATTGTTTTTGGACTTTTTTCAAATCTGGGAAAAAAATTCGTAATATAGCCAGCAAAGCACCAAAGGCTTGAGTGATGTTAAAAGAATGTGACCAAAATGCCAAATCTGCTTCAAGTTTCTCTGCTTTTAAAGACTGTGTGTATTCATCAGAATCACTGCTTAATATGTTTTCAAACTCTTGGCATTCATCACCATCAGAAATATGATCATTAAAAATTGATGTACAAGTAGCTGACAATGATTCATTGAAACTTTGAGAAAATGAACTAAATGCAGCTGTTTGACTTTTGCTGTCGTTGAGAGAAACTGCATATGTTTCAGACAATTGAGACTGATCACTCTAGATATATTGTGGATTCTCACAATTGGTATTTATACTTTCACCAATAGTTTCAAAATCTATATCAGTAAAAATTTCCTTTACTTTGTCTTGAATTTTTCTTTTTTTAGTCCAATAACTCATTATTAAAATTATTAAAATCAATATATATATGTATATATATATATATATATATATATATATATATATATATATATATATATATATATATATATATATATATATATATATATGTTTATACATGCATACATACATACATACATGTTTATACATACATACATACATACATACATACATAGCATACATACATTACATACACACATACATACATAAATACATAACATGCATATATATATATACATATATATATATATATATATATATATATATATATATACACACAAATATATATATATATATATATATATATATATATATATATATATACAAATGTATATATATATCTATCTATTTATATATACATATATATATATATATATATATATATATATATATATATATATATATATATATCTGTGTGTGTGTGTGTAAAGTAGGGGGCTGTGTTTTCAAATTTTTTTTTAAAAAATCAATGGGTATATTTTTAAAAGCTGACATTTTTATATTTATTTATAAAAATGTATACCTTAAGACATTTGATTGCAAAAATGTCACCCGTAAATATGAAATTGTAATATAAAAATAAAAAATTGTAAATGTTTTTTAACAATTTTTAATGTGTAGCACAAAGATATTGTAATTATAATAATTACAATATCATTGGTGTAGCGTGATACAAATAAACAAACATATAAGTATATAAGTTTGAGTATACATTGTTTGAATGCATCCGATGTTATCAATTTCTGCAATCACAAAATTGAATTATTGTCATTAGCAGTTAAGATAAACGTGTTCCAATCAAGGTGATTTTTTGTGTTTACTAGATTTCATTTTAATTTTGCATGTAACTTAAAATTATTTCAATTTACTTTATATTTCAGAATGTCCAGAATAAGCTCCTGAAAAACCTGAAAATATCAAAGCCTGGACAAAAAATCTAGTCCACTTTGAGAAATCAAAATCAACAAGATCTCAGATACAAAAAGTTTTGCAGCCACTTGGCATTATGAATAAAATGCCAAAAGCTTATTCTGTTATTGGTCGGTATAATTACTTATCAAATTTAGACAAGTCAGTGTATTCCAGATGTAAAATGGTTGGCACAGAATTATCTGATTTATGGCTTAAACTGAGTTTACCAAAAATCAATGAAAGGTCTATAACAAAAAAAGTAGAAATTCTTATTAAGAAATATCATTCTGTTCAAAAATCCAAACAAAGTTTTGAAGAAAAGTGGGATTATTTATTTGATATAACCAAAGTGAATGGTAATTGGCTTAGCAATGAAGATAAAGAATTTTATATATTACAGGTGAAAACTGATGGTCAAGCTGGTTATTGCACATCAAAAATTGTTAAAGTACATCCATCTAAAGCTGGCAAGAAGAGAACTATCATAGCTGAAACAGGTACCGTAGAGGTCAGTGATGACATTAAAGGAGACAATGAACAAGATGATGAGCAAGATTCTGATTTTAATCCGCCAGGCCAAAAAACAAAGAGAAAATATGAGAACACCACTGTTGCTGTTAACTTAGTTAAGAAGTCAAAACTAAGAATTAAGAGATCAGCAGAAGTTTGCAAAAATTTATCTGAATGTGGTGTTAATGTGCAAGCACCATCCAAATCTGGGGTTTATAGAGCTACAATGTCAGAAGCTCAAAAAATGGAAAAGCATATGATTAATCATTTAAAAAATGATGATTGGGTGTTGCATTTTGATGGTAAAAGAATTTCAGGGATTGAGTATCAAGTCTTGATTTTAAAAAATGCAGAAAAGGAGGTCAAGTTAGCCATTTTGAAACTGGGTGATGGTAAAGCTAATAGTATTTACAGTGGAATAGCTGAAGTGCTAGATAAATTTCAACTATGGAGTAGTATTAAAGTTATAATATCTGATACCACAAGTGTTAATACTGGAAGTAAAAATGGAGTTGTAAGCCAACTTCAAAGAGAATTTGAAAGAAAAAATCTTGAACCAGTTCAATTTATTGATTGTCAGCATCATGTGTTAGACACAATTTTGAAGCATTCCATGAATGAAATTTTAGATGAAGGAAAAAGCTCATCACCAGAAATACATTACAAATTTATTGTAAACCTGCAAAAAAACTATGAAAATTTAAAATCAAACTTTAAGCAAGATGAAAAAATTTGTAAAGTAAAGACTAATAAATGGAGAGATGATATGGACTTTTTGTTTGAGTTGGTACAAAGTTACCGATACATGAAGGTGAATGGTAGCTATCCGGCTATAAAATTCAAAAGTCTGCCATCATTGAACAATGCCAGATGGAATTCAAAAGCAATCTATGCTCTTCTGGCATATATTTTAAATGAGTCGAATAATAATCAACTTCGCATGGTTTGTGACTT
The DNA here is from genome assembly GCF_038396675.1 of Hydra vulgaris. Taxonomy (NCBI): domain Eukaryota; kingdom Metazoa; phylum Cnidaria; class Hydrozoa; order Anthoathecata; family Hydridae; genus Hydra; species Hydra vulgaris. The sequence continues at coordinate 27,138,588 of NC_088923.1, forward strand.
CATTACATCAGCCTGGTCTGATATGGTTTTCTGACATGCAATACTCAGAACATAATTTTAACAATTTAGAGCAAGCAATAACTTCAACTACAGCCATGAAAACCTTGAAAACATTTTGGTCCCAGGAGCCCAGTCGCATACAAGGAACTCAGAGATCTAATATCTGTGCGGAAAGAACCATAAAAATTATGCAAGAAATTTATGCAAAAGATATTGACAAGATGAACTTCAGATTTATTCTGCACAACAACTTTTAAATTGCACAAACAATTGATCTTTGTATATTAATGAGCAGAAAGTTTTGTAAAAATAAATTGCTATTTTTTTGTTAATTTGTCGATTTTTACGTTATATTTTTTTACTTACGGGGGACATTTTTGAAACTTTATTCAGTAAAACTTTTGCAATCGGTAATCTCATGTAGAATGTCAGATTTTGGCACTAAACCCATGTATAGTTGTAAAAAAATCAACCCCCTAGTGTACATAGTTTATGTATGTATATGCGTTGATGTATATCTTTGTTTGTTTTTATTCATTTATTTAAAATTTAAAATGAATGTATGAATTGAATAATTATGAAGATGTACAATTTAAAGACAATACAAACATAACTTAACAAAATTTAAGTAAACAATGTGGAGAAAATTGATTTATTATTACGCAAAATATTTATGGAACCACTTTTTATGTAACAAGTATTTATCCCTGTTAATTTCCCTTAACTGAACTGACATTACATCTTGTCGACATGATCATAGCAACTTAAGTTGCTTAGTTAAGCAAGTTAAGTTCCTAATAAGGACATGGCGATCGTTCAGTTGTTGCTTTTTGGCTCCAGCGTGCCATCTGTGTCCCGTTATTGGCTCTCCAGTACTGGGATGTTGCAAAAGGACCACATAACAGTTGCTAACTGGCAAACCAGCTCTGGTGAATCATTATCGGTACAACAATGGTTCGTATTGGCTCCGGCGTGCCTTTCATGGAGTTTTAATGTCCCGTGATTGGATCGCCAGAACTGGCGTAACCGGCCCATACGAGCGCTGCTACTTGGGATCCTCTTTAAATTGACCAATCAGTTATATATCAACGTCCAAAACGTGAGTCTACTTATGGATGACTAATTATGGATGAAGGGTTTACACGCTTTATCAAAAAATGCACTGTTTTATCTGCCAATTTATCAAATAAAGGATAGAATATAAGCGACATTGAACTTGATCCTTTCATAGGCTTAATATATCTTCGCGGATGCATAAACGCGAGAAATATTCCAGTTAAATTCCTATGGTGTGAAAAATATGGCAACAAACCTTTTATAGAAACTATACCGCGTTATCGAGTTGAAGACATCATGAAAAACATTAGATTTGATATACGTTGAGAACGTAGAGAACTCCTCCAAAGTGATAAATTTGCTCTTATGTCATGGGTGCTGACAAGATTTGTAGAAAACAGTCAAAAATGCTATATACCTGAGGAATCTTTAACAATTGATGAACAGTTATTCCCAACTAAAGCTCAATGTCGCTTTACACAGTATATGTCTAATGAATCAGACAAGTTTGGAATCAAATTCTGGATTTTAGCTAATCTAAAGACTAAATATTGTCTCAGTATCAAACTGTTTCTAGGTAAAGATAAAAGTCGTGTAGAAAATGTGGTCATGTCACTAATGGAACCTTGTTTTGGCCGTGGGTATAATGTTACTACAGATAACTTTTTTACAAGTGTCGATCTTGCACCAAAACTTTTGCAAAAGAAAACGTCAATTGTTGAACATTTAAACATAGTAGAAAAGAAATTCCAGCATTTGACCCACTTTACGATTTGAATTTCTATATAAATGGACTATTGAACTTGATTCTCTATCAGGCAAAGAAGAAGAAAACTGTAATTTTATTGTCAACACTTCATAGAGGGGCGACTAAGCAAAGTAATGGGAAGAAGAAGCTAGAGGGAATACTTTATTACAATGCGAATAAATGTGGAGTTGATATGTTAGATTCTATGTGTCGACAAATGTCAACAAAGTCTGAGTGCCGATGCTGGCCGCTAGCTGTTTTCTTCAATATTTTGGACTTGACCGGTGTAAACGCTAGGAACATTTTTTAAAAAGTTACACAACAAAAAATTTCAATACGAAAATTTCTTTACACTTTATCTCAACAGTTAAGAGAAGCAAATATTACTCACCAAAAATCCTTAAATCCCTTGCTGCCAACAGTAATACCACAATAGCTACCAACAGTAATACACAATTATCAACTCGTTCGAGATGTCAGATAAAAACAAACTGCAAACGTAATCTAACATCAACAGTATGTACAAATTGTAAGAAACCTGTTTGTGGAAAGTGCTTGTCAAATGAATGCAAATATTGCAAATAACCTTAATTATCTGACTAAAATTGTTATGTATATGCACGTTTTCTATAAGGTGGATTAATTGATCCAGCTTAGGGTTATTAGGTATAAATATTAATAGCCGCATCTCTGAATGTGTTTTTTATGTAGTTTTTCCGTTTTTCATTAAATTATATCTAAATAATAAAAGTCATAAAATATCATTTTATCAACATTAAAATTTTTGCTTCAGCAAAGTATCAAAGTCGTGTTTGGATCAATTGATCCACCTTGGAGCTTCTAGTGTTAATAAATTATTTTATTAATTAATTCTTATTATTTAAAAACTCTTTATTTTCATTTTTGCAGTTTATCTTAAGTTAAGAAAGTTACAAAGAAATTAACATATTAATAAATATTATACTATAAACCAAGTTAATAACGTTTTTATAATAAAAAATGTATAAATTTTTTCGGTAAAATAAATTAGCTGGTAAAGTAAACCGAAAATAACAACAAAAAAATTAAAAATAAAACCTCCAATGAATCTAGGAATGGCAATCCCGGGATCCCAATATCCCGGGGTTCCATACAAATTGTTCGTCGCGAAAACCCGGGATTAGTCTCCGAAATTTCCCGGGATGTCGGGATTGTCTTAAAAAAAGTAAAAGTACAAAACGTTTCAGCTTAATTTGTAATTAAGAAATTTAAACACTATAAAATGTAAATATAGGCTTTGGAATTGTAGCTGCTTGGTTTTGTAGCTGTTTATCCTCTTTGCAATGTTTTCTTTTTATTCTCCTCCTTTCTGTATTATATCGAAAATGCAAACTACAAGCATTATTGATTATTTGCAAAATTATACTATATATACATTTTTTATATGTTTAATCGTACATATTTTGTACGATTAAACATATAAAAAATGTATATTTTTTATATGTTTAATCGTACAAAATATGTACGCAGATATAATAACAGCATGCTGCCGTTATTATATCTGCTTGCAGACTTAAGTAGAATAATTGTCAAAACAATTATATTGAACCAATTAAATGAAGTGATGGAAAAAAAATTGGTAGCAATACGAACACAAAATATAAAGATAAAAAATAACTTTTAAAGTTCAAAAAGAAATTGAGTTATTTGAAAAAAGTAGCTTACAATTAGATCACCTTTAAAAAAAATATGGTTATATATTATCTATACGGTCAACAAGTATGGAATTCGAAAAAGCATTCTCAGTTTTTATGTTCAGAAAATCAAATACGATTAAGCAATGAAATGATTGACACTTTGATTTTTTAGGGTAGAAAAAACAAAAAACTTTCAAAAACAAGTTTAACTCACGTATATTCATGCATGTTCATATCATTTTTAGTTATTATTTTTATTTATACCTGTTTTCATTTAATTGTTTTATAGTTTAAATTATTTAGGTTCATTAATGAATGAAGTACTTTATTTATATCATGATTAATTTAATCACTTTAAAGTATTTGATAAGTACTTAAAGCAATAGTTCTTCTTATGCTTCACTTTCTACAATTGCGTTTTTTTCTATTCAATCCCGGTGACAACTTTTTCAATCCCGAAATGCCGGGATTGAAAATGTCCGTTATTTTTGCCATCCCTAAATGAAACGTATCATTTATGTTATATTTGCGTAAAATATAAAAGAAGATATTTAAATAGTATTATAATATAATTAATTATTACCAATATTTATAAATACAAAAATTAGTCTTTTTTTTTAAATTTACAAATAAAAAATTTACGTAGATATTTAATGTAAATTGCTTAAAGTTGTTTTAGCAATTTGAAAAGTAACAAGAGGATCGTGGAAATCGTCAAAATTGTTTTGTTAAAAATTAAATACTATTTAGCATTTTTTTTTTTTACATTTTTAATTTAAAAATGAAAATAAAAATAAAATAAGACAATATTAAATAATCGTTTAAACCTATTAAAACTGTGTTTAAAAGCGACGCACGCATTTAAAATAGATCAATGTTTCAATGAATAAATTTAATTTCATTAAAACTGAATTGTCTTTAGTTCTTGTTTTCTCTCTACTATCTCAAACCAAGGACTTTTTAATAGATAAACGGCATCTCAATAGATGAACGGCGATCTCGGCTTTTAAACGATGAGTTAAAATTCATCGTTTAAAAGCCGAGATATGCGCATTTGTAACTGTTATAAATAACAATAGCCAAATAATAGGAAGCATTTGCGCCACATGGAAATACTTTTATACGATTATACATCAAAATGACAACAGTCTCTATAAAAAAACTTTATTATGCAAAATATTGTGATTAATATATTTTACTATTTTGTTAAAAATTGTTCTATCTATTCAATTTTGTATAACTCCTGTATAACTCCTGTATAACTCCTCTATAACTCCTCTATAACTCCTCTATAACTCCTCTATAACTCCTGTATAACTCCTCTATAACTCCTCTATAACTCCTGTATAATTCCTGTATAACTCCTGTATAACTCCTGTATAACTCCTGTATAACTCCTGTATAACTCCTGTATAATTCCTGTATAACTCCTGTATAACTCCTGTATAACTCCTGTATAATTCCTGTATAACTCCTGTATAACTCCTGTATAACTCCTGTATAACTCCTGTATAACTCCTGTATAACTCCTGTATAACTCCTCTATAACTCCTCTATAACTCCTGTATAATTCCTGTATAACTCCTGTATAACTCCTGTATAACTCCTGTATAACTCCTGTATAACTCCTCTATAACTCCTCTATAACTCCTCTATAACTCCTGTATAACTCCTCTATAACTCCTCTATAACTCCTGTATAATTCCTGTATAACTCCTGTATAACTCCTGTATAACTCCTGTATAACTCCTGTATAACTCCTGTATAATTCCTGTATAACTCCTGTATAACTCCTGTATAACTCCTGTATAATTCCTGTATAACTCCTGTATAACTCCTGTATAACTCCTGTATAACTCCTCTATAACTCCTCTATAACTCCTGTATAACTCCTCTATAACTCCTCTATAACTCCTGTATAATTCCTGTATAACTCCTGTATAACTCCTGTATAACTCCTGTATAACTCCTGTATAACTCCTGTATAATTCCTGTATAACTCCTGTATAACTCCTGTATAACTCCTGTATAATTCCTGTATAACTCCTGTATAACTCCTGTATAACTCCTGTATAACTCCTGTATAACTCCTGTATAACTCCTGTATAATTCCTGTATAACTCCTGTATAACTCCTGTATAACTCCTGTATAACTCCTCTATAACTCCTCTATAACTCCTCTATAACTCCTGTATAACTCCTCTATAACTCCTCTATAACTCCTGTATAATTCCTGTATAACTCCTGTATAACTCCTGTATAACTCCTGTATAACTCCTGTATAACTCCTGTATAATTCCTGTATAACTCCTGTATAACTCCTGTATAACTCCTGTATAATTCCTGTATAACTCCTGTATAACTCCTGTATAACTCCTGTATAACTCCTCTATAACTCCTCTATAACTCCTGTATAACTCCTCTATAACTCCTCTATAACTCCTGTATAATTCCTGTATAACTCCTGTATAACTCCTGTATAACTCCTGTATAACTCCTGTATAACTCCTGTATAATTCCTGTATAACTCCTGTATAACTCCTGTATAACTCCTGTATAATTCCTGTATAACTCCTGTATAACTCCTGTATAACTCCTGTATAACTCCTGTATAACTCCTCTATAACTCCTGTATAACTCCTGTATAACTCCTGTATAACTCCTCTATAACTCCTGTATAACTCCTGTATAACTATATAACAAAAGGTTTTTAAATCGTATGGCTATTAACTCTACTAGTAAAAAAAAAATTGAAATATCGAAAAATATCAAAACAAAGTTGTGAGACAAAAAACAAATTGATTTCCGTCAAAATTAGAAATCTTTAAGAAAATAGTAAACTCAAAATGTAGGGAGGAAGTGTAAGGGAGTAATGGTTGCCAACAATCTCTAGTTCAATCTTTAAATGATCTATGATAAGACCTAAAACACGTAGATAATTCTTTTTACTTTATAATATTCATATTAGTATACATAATATGCAAATATATTACTGCATTTTTACTAAAACATTAGTTGACGTCAAGTCAAACATTAGTTGACGTCAAGTCAAACAAGTTATTATTAAACAAAGCTTGCATATTAATAAAAATGTTTTCAAATACATGAGACATTCTTAATTATATAAAATGCATTTATATTTTGCAAAAGTTAGTATTTTAATGATGCTAAAAATTCAAACTCGCATAGAATTTCAGTAATTGTAGTATCTATCAACGTCAGGCGTCCTCGATCAAACAAAGAATTATCTACAAACGTCTTTGATCAAACTAAGAAGAGAAGCGATTTAAAAGTTAAAACTTAAGAAGATTGCTCAAAATGAAATAAGTTAAATAATTAGAATTAAACAAAACAAAATTATTCCTGCTATTAATATAACCCAGCAAAAATAAAAATTTATCTACTTTTTTTAAATGTCAGAATGTAATGACATTTATTTTTTTTTTCGCCGCACCTAAATTCCCAATTTCGCAAAAACGCTGTATGAATTTTTTTCCTGGCTAACACCCTGGTCTGTCCAAGCAAACTCCGTTTTCTCTTTCAGCTGCTCGTTTCATCAAGGTATCCGAAGAGAAACTTGCGCAAGCAAATTGCTTTTTCATAACGGTCAATAAGCTTGCACTAGAATTATGGAGGTGTTGGCTCCATAACTCCTTAAGATCCGTTCAGATAAGATCTTTATGTCTCCTTATATATGGAGTCCCGTCATGCATTAGCCTTGATCACTGATCCAAGTTTCTAGTTGCGCCGCGTAGAGGCTGCATGCACGGATGTACCACAATAGATACGAAAGACGACTCGTGGATGAACTTCCACTTATCCCCTTAAAAAACCATGGCTATCGAAAAATGTGTCATTGACTCCAAGTTTCAGATTTGCAAGTGTTTTATTTATTTACTACAACTGGCTGTCAATGTATCACTAAATTCTCAAATAGAAATAACACAGATGGTAGCTGCTGCAAGTCGTTAACTATTTATCACTCTAGTGTAGCACAAAAATAAATTAAATGCATTTGTTAATAACTTAGACTGCCAGACCACCAATTAATACAAGACGTAAACACACGCTGAAATTCAGCATACTTTTGAAACAATGTATCAAACTTCTTAAACCGTTCGAAGAAATTTCAAAAATAAATGGCTTGGGTATTTCTAGTATTTCTGAAATAGTTCCACATGTTGTCACGTTGTTAATTCTTGGGAAAGGAAGAGACAGCAGAGAACCTCAAACTAATCAACAATTGACTCGCTTCAAAACTAATTTTTTGGGTATAGTAAAAACACAAAGAGCAAAACAAATAACTCTTTTAGAAGCCCTAAAAAAAAGTTTTAAAGCGTTTTGTAGTTAGAAAAAAAAGTTTTTTCTAACTACAAAAAAATTTGGAAGAAAAAAATGTCAATGAAAATGATAAAACAATTTAGATAAACAATAGTTTCTGGAATTATTTTGAGGTAATCGCTATTGAAAACACGCACACAAATAAAAATGTTGAACAGAAAAGTTCAACAGCAAAGCAGACCCTTACAGGTAATGGTCAGCAAATGCAAATCAAAATCCGAGCCTAGCAGAATTTCCTTAAATTTTTTTATTACCTCCAGGTAGTAGTGTGTATAATAAGCGGGTTTTTTCGGAAGCAGGTAAAATTTACAAGGAAAAGCGAAATTGTTTGCTATCAATAATAGCCAAAAAAGATGTTTTCATTCATCATAATTTACCATAGCAATGGTAAATTATGATGGATGAAAACAATTTTTTCAGCTTTTGTCAATGCATTGACAGATTTAAAGTATTAAACTTGTTTTAAATAAAAAAAACTTTATTATTGTTATATATTTATTATTTTATTAATTTGTTTATTGTAGTAATATACAGTAATATCATTTATTTCTAATGTAATTTTTTTCATGTTTCAGAATTTGGTATTTGGCCGAATAGTTTAGCAATATCTGGCCGAATACCGAATAGTATAAAATGTTGCCGAATACACCGAATACTGAATATTTTCCGAATGTTCGTAGCATCTCTAATTTGATCCGCAACTGTGACCTTCGAGGTTAAAGAAATCGAAGTACGCAATGAAGTTATTTTTGATAGATTTCCGACAATTTGGAAATGATATGATGCTCAGTATTAGGAGGTAGTCAGTTATTAGGAGGAGTTTTTACTTCTTCATCAGGATTGGCAAAGTTTGGTACTAGTTGTTGCGGAATAGTAGTTTTAAACAAAAATTAAGTTAATAAAATTAAAACTAAAAAGAACAATCATGAAAGTCAAATAGAAATAGAGGGATGAAGACGGAACCGAACGACTGTTTAGTAAAGTTGCTCAATACGAGATACCAAAATGTGCTAAAGCGGAAAATGAAAATGATATTCAAGATTGGATCAAGCGAAAATGGTTACTTGAGTATGATGAAAACGTGATAAGACCGCCCAAAAGACAAATTCCTTTAATGGTTATGATTTAAAGAAATAAGGATAATAAAGTTCGACATGTTTTGGATTTGAGAGAAGCTAACAATTTTATCGAAGCATATGTAAGAGATGCAGATGTGTGCGTTAATAAGTTGAGAGAAAAGAGAATAATAGGAAAAAACCAGCGATCATAGATCTACGCAAAAATTTTCTCCAGTTGAAAACTGAAGATCATTACCTTTGGTCGTTCAAAGTTAGGGTATTCCGCAACAAAATATTTGTAGTTTAACACGACTTGGTTTTGGATTGAATGTTGCGCTAATTATTATAAAATTCGTTGTGAAAAAAAAACGGAGCAGAATAATCGTTCTGCAACAACTAATTGTTGTATACGATTTAAGGTTGATGTAACTCTTGTCCCGTTAGAAGATATTAATGCGTCAGTCAATAGATCCAGCGTCTGTATGGTGGGTGAAAGGTAGTTTAAGTGTAAAAAAATTGGGAAAGATTACCTATAGGTATCACGCATTATGGAACAGAAAAACTTCTGAATATAATAGATTGTGGGCCTTCAAGATATGCATTGTGGTGACAACTGTCAAGTTCATAGGGAAATGTGGCTTGAATTTTCCGCCTTATCTTTTGTGAACAAGGAGCACCGTCTGAAATATTAATGGACAAATAGACGATATTTAAGACTGAAGAAATAGTTGGGAAGGACGTAATATTTTTCGAGCTGCCTATTACCTTGAAGGAAACGGAATTGTAGAAAGAAGCCATCGCACAATAAAAAGAATAGCTGAATAATCGAAAATATCAATACCGGGGGTAGTATATTGGTACAACCTTGCTGTTGACAAAAACGGGGTAAGACTAATGGAAAAAAAAAATAGTTGTCAAATGGGTATCAAGAGATTGAGAAAAAGGAAACCTTTTGCAAAAAATGACACAAACAAAACATTTTGTAAAAATTAACAATTGTATTCGCTAGACGCTGATTGGCTTTGAGTTCAAAATTAAGATTACTGATAAGGAGTTTGATATCATTTTAACTGTTGTAGCATGCCTTGAGCCAATGAAATGACGCGGAACCACACTACTTTTTATGATAAATAACTAAAGACGCGGGTTAGTTTTATATTGATACGTTGGTCCCACAGGTAAACAAGCGTTGAACAACTTTTTATAGCTTGCTTCACTATCTCCACAAAAGACATCAGCAATACGAAACTTTTAATCCAGCGTTTTTGAGCACATTAGCAATTGTAAAAACCTTGGTTCGACTGAATGAGCGGGTCAATCAGCAAACATACGAGTCTTTTCAATACTTTGTTACACGTATTTTAAAATGTTTTACTGAAACAGGTGACATTAAGGATCGGCAACGATCTGGTCGGCCAGCTGTAACAACACAAAGAGATGAACGTTTATTAATTCGTTAAAGTGAGTTCAAGAACTGTTACAAGAATTCTTCATAGAAATAATTATATGTGGCGATCTGCATGCAAGAAGCCAAGACTTTCAAAGAAACAGCAAAAAACAAGGATTGCATGGTGCAATCAACATAAAAATTGGCCTGATTGCAAGTGGCAAAATGTTATATTCTCTGACGATATGAATGTTGAGGTAGATATGCGAAAATGCCGTGTTATGCTAAGGTATAACACCTAAAGAGAGATTTGATTTGAATTGTACATTAAAACGAACTTAGCAAGGTATTGGGAGTATAGGCATTTGGGCCTGAACGAATTATGCAGGACTTGGATGCTATCAATTATTTGAAGGTAGACTTAATGCTGATAGATATATTGAAATTTTAGATAATTGCCTTCTTCCCTCAATTGATATATTTAAAGAAGAAAACAGTAATATCATATATCAACAAGATGGTGCGCCATGTCATACAGCAAAAGTACCCAAACAATGGTTTATCGACAACCAAATATCGATAATATCTTGGCCTGCTAACAGCCCTGACTTAAATTGAATAAAAAATTTATGGTCATGGTTAGATCATCATCTTGGAAAAATCGAAATTTTAAATGTTGAGCAATTAAAAATTGAAATAAGGAAACTGCTTGACAATGTGCCTAAAGAAATAACTCAAAATCTTGTAAATTCGATGCCAAAGTTAGTAAACCAATGCTTACATGAGAAAGGAGTTTCTACAAAATATTAGAATGCTTTTTTTTATGGTTTTCATTTGTAAATTATTGTTCTTATTTATTATTTGAAATATAACCTTAACTTTTGTCTTCAAATCATTTTATTTTGAATTAATGTTTTATAAAAAAAAAAAATTAACTCTAATTTATGGCCAATAATGTATGTATATATATATATATATATATATATATATATATATATATATATATATATATACGGGGCTGTTTCCGGGCCATCTATTACGAAACCCTTTTTACTGAATAGCCTGCAACAGAAAATACTATAAAGCATAGAAATAACTACTTGAAATGCGTAAAAACTTTTTGACTGAAACGCTTTTTTGTTCAATTAACCAATATCTTAATAATAAGAGATGTAATTTATTACGTTATTTTAACGTATAATAGTAAGAAACGTAATTTATTACATTAAAATTCTCTGTGAAAAGACCTAATGGTCTTCTTTGAGTATCCGCGTTCTTTTTTTTTTTTTAACGATATCTTCACTTGTAACTTTTTCATTTTATATATTTGTATTTTAAATATTTTAATAAAGAACAAAACCACAACAAGAACAAAAATATTTGAATAAACTTTCATGAACCATTATATCAGATCAAAAGTGCTGGGGCCGTATTCTCATCTCTCCGTTAAACTTAACGGAGCGTTAGTCAAAAACTTATTTCATTGTAATATAAACATATGTAATATATACTTTGTAATGTAATGAAATTTTAGTAATTGTAATGAAATTTTAGACAAAAGCTCCGTTTAGCTTAACGGAAAGGTGCGAATACGGCTGCTGGCCATCTAGTTTACGCAAATGCTGAAAGCATCAGTTCAATTTATCAAAAAAGTTAAAAGATCTTTGATACTGACGAATTGTTAAGAAACAAAATAATAAAAATATCTTACAAATAAAAATAGGATTTGTTGAAAATAATATAAATAATGAAAACAGTTAAAAATAATGAATTGGAATTGAAAAGTAGTTTTCAAGAAAAGTTTGCGTTCAATTGGCTTCTAAATAACATGTAATAAATACTTAGAAATATTTAATATATAAAATATATTTTCTTTAGAAAAAAAAAAAAAATGTATAGGAAAAGAAATTTTGAAAATACTGCAATTAATGGTTAATAATTTTTTTTTTAATAAAATGATAGCATTGCGATAAAAACTTTTTCATAAATTATAAAACAATTTGATTTTTCAATTCCTTATCATTTTGTGTTTCTTCTTTGGCACCATATGCAATATTTATTTCGTAAACTATGAATAGATGATCGATAAATTATAAACAAATAATAAAAACTGAACAAATAAGCTGGCCTACGCCAGTAAAACCTCAGTCATTTGAATTTAATTTCAGAACAAGAGTCAAGTCAATAATGACGTTAATAGATTTTCATTTATAAAATGATGCTAAAAAACATTAAAAACAAAACAAATCAGATTAATAAATATTACATTATAAACACAAGCAGTAATAAAAGTTTTAATAAATTTATTAGACTTCTATAAAGTCATCAGAAATTAAGTACTTCGGTCATAAAAAACCTGAATATTTCGATTAAGTAATAAAACACATATTGAATTCAAAATAGATGTCGAGTTCTTCGTTAACATTCTAAAAACAAGCAATTGAAAAGTCGTACTTGAGGTTTAACAAAATCATCATAAAAAACATACTAAATAATGCATATCATGACCAAATATTTAAGAAATTCTTTTAAATCTGTTAATACTTTTTAAAACAGTTTTAGTTGACAATCGTAAATTAGATTTTATTATTAACGGTTAAGTTCAAACACTGAATTCGTTGAATTCAAATTCTAAACATTCGTTAATTTCCTTAAGAAACTTATATGTATAACGTTTCGTCATTCTAATATATCGATAAGTTTCATAAACTATATTATAATATTCAAAACCTGTTTTGTTTATAGAATTCTATTCTAATATTAAATAATAATGATTTTATTTCGAAGTAAAATTATATATAGAACAAATTAAAAAAAAACAAAAAATAATTTAAAAAAACAATGAAAAACATCAAAAAATAAGCGTAAAATATTACTTTAACTTAGTAAAATAAAAATCTTAAAAAATTTTTTAGAAAAATCTGAGGCCTGAAATTTTAAAGAAATCTTAGTCACCTAAAGAGCGTCATCTTGAAAATTATATATTAGAAAAAAATTGTGGAGAATATCATTTGCAAAAAACACCCCTAATTCGCAATTTGCAAATCAGGGGCGCACTAGCGACAGTCAATTGGTGTTGCATTTTATGTACTTATTGTACCTATATTATTTATTATAATTATAAGATATTAGTAAAGAAAACATACTTAGTAACTTGATTAACCTTTAAATTTTTTAAACTTAGAAATTTTAAAATATAAGAAACATAAAATAATATTATGATGATTAGTTAAAACTTTAAAAAGTATTTTTCCAATTTGGTATATAAAATTACTTCAAATAAATTTACAACTCCCTGTCTCATCATGCTGGCCATCCTCATTATAATATAAAAAATTTAAATAAATGAACAATAACCAATAACTATATAAATTTATAAGAATTATATATATATATATATATATATATATATATATATATATATATATATATATATATATATATATATATATATATATATATATTAAGAATAAAATTATATAACATTCATAAATAAAAATTGATTTCACCATTTTATTTCAAAGGACTTTTTGTTGCACGTCGGTCAAGTATTTCAAGCAGCTCCTGAACTTCTTTTACCAGAGATTTACGCGCGTTTCTTAATTCGTCACTCGAATTAGCTGCAACTTTATCAAGCAAAAGTAATTGCTTTGTAAGCATTTCCTCCAAATATTTGTACTCATTTCCATCTTTGAAATATAATAACATTCTATACATTTTTTTTTGAAATATAATAACATTCTATACTTGTTAAAATTTTTAAGGAAACAACATTTTTTACTTCGTTTATATATGAATAACATTGAAATAATATATTTATACATGAAATGTATTAAAATTAATTATAAAACAAAATGAACCTTTAGCTCCTTTAAATTTCACAATATCATCAACAAATGAGGAAATATCTTCAGCAATTTTCCTAAGTTTCTGAAATGGAGTCGGTGGCTTGCTTTCAACTGGAGTTGGCAACACACTTTGATTTTTCATAGGCAACAAATAATGATCTGATGATTGCTGCATAAAGTTTCGACCTAAATTTGATGATGTTCCATATTGCCCAGGATTTGACATTGGTCCACCCCCTGGCATGATAACAATTGGCTGGTTGTTTTGTTGAGAATGTTGCTGTTGAGGTATGGGTACTTGTTGAGATAAATGTTGTTGTTGTTGTTGTTGTTGTTGAGGTAAATGTTGTTGCTGAGGCAAATGTTGCTGTTGAGGTATATGTTGTTGTTGCGATAAATGTTGTTGCTTAGGTAAATGTTGTTGCTGAGGTAAATGTTGTTGCTGAGGTAAATGTTGTTGCTGAGATAAATGTTGTTGTTGAGGTAAATGATGTTGCTGAGACAAATGTTGTTGCTGAGGTAAATGTTGTTGCTGTGATAAATGATGTTGCTGAGATAAATTTTGTTGGTGTGAGAAATGTTGTTGCTGAGGCAAATGTTGTTGGTGAGATATATTTTGTTGGTGAGATAAATTTTCTTGTTGAGATAAATGTTGTTGTTGAGGTAAATGTTGTTGCTGAGATAACTGCTGGTACTGAGATAAATGTTGTTGCTGGGATAAATTTTGTTCCTGATGTAAATGTTGTTGTAAGGGTATATGATGTTGCTGAGGTAAATATTGTTGTTGTTGAGATATATACTGTTGCTGAGTTAAAATATCTGTTTGCTGTTGTGGAAAGTACTGTTGTTGTTGTTGCTGTTGAGACAAAAGTTTAGGTTGCTGTGACAAAAGCTGTTTTTGAGATGTATGATTTTGAGTAGAATATGGTTGTTGAGATTGCAAACGAATTGGCGGAGCTATATCAGTACTGGTCATAGAGTTTACAGGTAATTTTGCAGTAAAGGAAGGATAACATTTTTGAGATTCATATGATAAAATTTTTGGAGCAACTTCTTGCTGTGGAAAAACTTGTTGTAAGCTATTAACAGGATACAACTGTTCTGGTAAATAATTTTGGCGAGATTGTTCATGAAGATACTCTTGAGCAATATCTCTTTCTAATTGTAAATTTGCCTCATAGTCTTCTTGTATTAGTCGAAGTTGTTGTTGTAAATGAGCTTGTTGTACCCGTTGTATATATTGTTGTTGCATTAACTTCTTTTGAGCTTCTAAATCTTTATCTAAATAATTGTTTAATGATTCATTTTTATTTGCAGTGGTTGTCAAAGTAATTTGACTAGATGTCAAAGGAACAGAAAGTGGACTAGAACTAACATAATTAATAGAATTGTTTTCTTTCATTTTAGGATTGCTCAAAGGATCTGATAGTTGATTATTACTCTGTACACAATTTGAGTTGAGTTTAACATTTGTAGATTTTTGCAATTGTTTCTCGGTATCATGTAAAGGAGGTTGTTTCTCAACTTTTTCATTGCATTTATAAGAAGTTGCTATATTATTATTTTGTACCTTATACAACTTCTGTTCAGCTGGAGTTTCATTATAAGTCGAAGCTTTTAGTTCATAACACTCATGAACTGCATTCTGATATTGAGGTATTGATTGAATGTTCAGTTCAGACTGCTGATTGGTATATTTACTCGTCACTTCATTTGATTTATGTAATAAAGGTTGTTGAAAATCTTTTGGAACTTGTTCCAATAAGTATGCTTTTTGAAGAGATTCTTCTTTAAAATATTGTTGCTGATCTTGTTGTTGATCAAGATGTTGTTGTTGTTGTTGTTGTGAAAACTGATGTGAGTAATTTTGTTGCCGAGAAACATGTTTTTGTGGTGATTGAGGTTGTAAAGCTTCAGGAGGGTTATAAAACTGCTGAGCTTGTTGCACACTTGTTGGTGAGTAATAAACTTGATTAGATCCATCAGCCATATCCACTGTACCAGATCGTACCCTTTGTTCAAATTTGACTGAGTCTATCATTTCAACAGTTCCTGCGCGGCCACGCTGCAAGTTTTCAAGTGAATCTTGTTTATTAGCATTTACATCACTCATTTCAACAGTTCCAGAACGTATTCTTTGTTGGACAGGATGAGCAGTTTGGGTTGTTGGTTGTCCAGAATGATTTGAACTGTAAACTGATTGCGGACTAACTTGTTGAGAAATTCTAGACATTTGATAATTAGATGTTTGAACTAATGAAATTCGAGGAGAGATGTTTGACATGCTTTCAACTTCATAGTTTTCAGAACGTGATAATGGACTGTCTAGTGACATATCTTGTATGTACAGATGATTAAGAGGAGAGTCTAGTTTATAAATGTCTGGTTTATTCTGGTGATTGTGTTGTTTGCGTTGTGCTAATGGTGAAGCTGGTACTTTAAAAATACCATCTTGTACAGGTGTTGGACTAGCTTCTGGTGAATCAACTACAGTAGAGCGATATGCATAATTGAGTGCTCCCTGATCTGAACTAGTATTAAATTGTGGTTGATCCATCATAAGGTAAAAACCTTGTTGCTGGCTATATCCACTATTTTGATAGTTTTGAATTGAATTTGTGTTCAAATGATTGTTTTGATTAAGATATGGAGCTGTTGAGTATGGAGCTGTATCAGTTGAATATGGAGCTGTATCATGTGAGTACTTTACTGAAAGATTTTGAGTATATGTAGACAAAGGATAATCAGGATTTGGATATTGATGTATTACACCACTTGGTAATTTAACTACATAATTGTCATTTTTATTTGATTCACTTAATAAATCTTTATGATATGGATAATATTGTTCATTTACATCAGATTCTTGATTTAATCTATGGGTTTCATATGGTTTATTATTTTCTAAAGAAGATAAATAAGTTTGATGTTGTGAAACAGATGTTTGCATTCTATGAAGATGGGGTGCTACAGCACATTGTGCCAAGCTTGTATTATACATTTGATTATTTCTATTAGGACTTGGAGAGTCCTGCTGAGGAGAAATATATATTTTACTTGGTACACCAGCTGTTGTCATTTTGTTTTGATATGCTCTGTTCAATAGGTGATTTTGTGATATAGCTTGATATCTGTTGGAAACTAATTGGGAATTACTTCGAACAAAACGTATTCCACTTTGCAAAGTAATATTTTTCAAATGGTTATTCTGAAAATGTTTGTTTTTTTCCTCACTAATTGTTGGAAGCCTTCCTGATAAAATACTGTCAAATTGAGAATGGGGAGAAGAATATCTTGAAACCAAAACAACGCTTTTTAATGGTTGAGATGAATATAAGTTATCCATAACATCTCAAGCTAGCATATGATGCAATTACTGAAGAAAACTAAAGAATAAAAAAAATATTATGTGTGTGTATATATGTATGTATGTATGTATGTATGTATGTATGTATGTATGTATGTATGTATGTATGTATGTATGTATGTATGTATGTATGTATGTATGTATGTATGTATGTATGTATGTATGTGTATATATATATATATATATATATATATATATATATATATATATATATATATATATATATATATATATATATACAGATTGTTTGCCATCCCAATGACACGATGTATTCCACGTAATTCCCAATTGGTTTAACATTCCCAAAATTTAATGACTTTTTTATAAAGTAATGGGACAATTTCAATAAAAATTCTAAATTTATTGTAGAACAATAAATATTGCCAATAATGCAAAAATGTGGTAAAAAAAATATTCTTAGCTAACACCCTGATATATATATATATATATATATATATATATATATATATATATATATATATATATATATATATATATATATATATATATATATATATATATATATATATATATATATATATATATATATATATATATATATATATATATATAATACATATACTATAGTATATTTAGATTTGCTGACTTTAATCTGTATGGTTGTTTCAAAAAAATAAACATTTGATGTCCCAAACCAAACTATTGCAGTATGTTCAGTATGACATCATATTGCTTAGCTAAATATTCATATATATATATATATATATATATATATATATATATATATATATATATATATATATATATATATATATATATATATATATATATATATATACACATAAAGAAGAGATCGCAGAGACCTTATACAAATGTATAGAATAGTATGACTGCAACCAAATTTCATTACAAAAGTCAATAAATTTTATAACCAACAGAGTATTAGACGGAAAAAAAAGCAGAAATCACAACTTTGGATTCTCAAGGGAATACAATCCAAAATGTAACGCAAGGCATAACTTTTTCATTAACTGAGTCTGTTATAATTGGAACAATTTAGATTATAAAACTGTTAATGTGAAAATGATTAACTCTTTTAAAAACAATACTGATAAAAAAAAAATAAAAAATTCAATTGTTATAAAGTAATCTCTTATGTGATTACTTTCCGTGTAATTTTTACACTACGGTTTTCAATTTAATAATAATAATAAAAATAATAACAATAATAATAATAATAATAATAATAATAATAATAATAATAATAGTAATAATAATAATAACAATAATAATAATAATAATAATAATAATATATATATATATACATATATATATATATATATATATATATATATATATATATATATATATATATATATATATATATATATATATATATATATATATATATATGAATATTCATTTATATATATATATATATATGAATATTAGAATATATATATATATATATATATATATATATATATATATATATATATATATATATATATATATATATATATATATATCATATATATATACATATATATATATATATATATATATATATATATATATATATATGTATATATATATATATATATATATATATATATATATATATGTATATATATATATATATATATATATCTATATCTATATATGTTATTACAAAAACTTCAGTTTTTATATGATTTTTATTCTTTACTGGTTATACTAGTTTAGTCATTTTGTCACAAGTGCAAATAATTTTTGATAATTCTTTAACAGATTTAATAACAAAAAATTTTATAACAGAATTAAAAAATAGTTCAAAATTTTAAAAATTACTGAGACTTAATGGGATGGGAAAATTTTTTTTAGAAAAAAAGATATAGAGTACTCTCTGTACTTAAAGCTTTGTAATCAAACATTTTCCGAATTGAATCTTTCAACACAGAGCAAGAATTAGATTATATGCTAATTATATTTTGATAACTTACAAAAATACCTAAGAATTTCAGAATTTTTTTAAATATAGTTTTTGCAGCATTTTTGTATTCAATTATTTTCCTTGAGTTTCAAATGTGATAGATATAATTAATTAAATGTGTTTTTTCATGTAACTTATTTATAAAGTGATAAAAACATAATCTTACTAATGCTTATTGCTTTTTATTTTTTTTTTAAATAGTTTCTTAAATAAAGGGGAATAAAAACCTTTATAACACTAAAAAAAGTAGCTACCTTTTTTCGAAAAATAAATTTTATTAAAATTTGCAGAAACATCCGCCATTTTAATGTAAAAGTAAATAATCGCCTGGTAAAAATATTTCTTATTTTTGTTTCGATAATCTTTACGTCATTTAGACATCAACAACATTCAAAACGTATTTAAAAAGACAGTCTGAATTTTTTTTTAATTTCTTTAGCAGGTAAATAGCGTATTTTAGTATTACAAATTCATGTTTTATAAACTTGTAAAAAAGCAAAGATATTGTAAGTACTTTAGTGATACCAGATGCAATTGGTACTTCCGCTTTTTTTTGTCATAACTTGCCCAACAAAAGAATAGAAATAGCAATGTATCCCATGGAAGTAGTCGTCTAATGTCTCGAATTTAAAAATGTGCTCATACGAATTTCTCTTTATTTATAATCTTTAGTTTAATGTTTTATATAAACGCTTCTTTATTTATATTATGATTTTATTGATCAGAATTTATATTTCCAATATTTATTTATGAATCTGAATTAAAGGCAAAAAACACAATAAACATTTTCAAGTTTTTTTTCAGAGTTTGTATAACTAATAGAAAATAAAATGTGGATTAGTCATAGAAAAGCCATTCATTTTTTAGATGATTGTCTAGAAGCAGTTTAAACGTTTTTAAAGATAACGCTGATACAATGTGATTAGGAAGAGAGTTCTATTTATTTATCATTCTTAGAGTTAAAAAATTCATACGTAAATTTAATCGCGAAGATTGTTTTTTTAGTTTATATATATGACCACGAGTAATAAATTTACTATCTATTTCAAAAACACTTCTGTCACTATTGTTGTTTTTGCACCATTTGTAGACGGAAAGTATCTGGTATTAAAATATTGTATAATAAGGATTTACATTTAAGGCTGTCGACTAATAACTGTATACTTTTGGATTTCTCCCTCAAAAATAATAAGTGACAAATTTTCACTATCAGAATATTATTGTTTGTCAAAAATTTTAAAATTTTTTTATAAATTTTGTTTCCTCATATAATAATTTTTTATTGTTTTTTTCATGCGCTCAAACAGTTTTTGGTGCACTCTTGTTTTTGAGCTCCTTAAATTCAAGGAGAAAATGTTTCCTGGCTAAAATTACTTTTGATATCTTATAACATCAAGTTCACATAACTGATGACGTCACAAAATATCAAACTTGAAAACAATAAAGACAACAAAAGTTTATGTTTAAAACCAAAGAAGAATTCAAATCAAGATTAAGTCTAGGACAAATATAAAAATAAAGACCAATAAATAGTTATATGTTTATTTTATTTATTAGAATTATTTCTATAACGTATACATTTTATTATGTTATACCAACTAGCTAGTGGGACAATTAAAACTAACCTAAACAGTCAGTTTTTAGTATAAATGCTTAAGTTATAGTTAATATAATTGATCGCCTATTAATTGTGCAACAAATAATTATTTTGGTTTAGTTACCGGGCAAGAAGCTTTACAACTATCTAGCACCACCTTTAGAACAAGTTTTTAGATTTAGGTAAAACGATAATTCGACTATGGCCATTTTTTATTTTGTTTTATCTACTTCTATGTTCTCTTCCAAGTCTTCAAACAATGTTTAAAACTTTATCTATTTACTGTTATGTGAATACAGTGAAAAAGTTAATTCAAACTTTACTGTTATGTGAATACAGTGAAAAAGTTGAATCAAACTTTACTGTTAGGTGAATACAGTGAAAAAGTTGAATTAAACTTTACTGTTATTTGAATACAGTGAAAAAGTTGAAACTTGCTCTTCAATAATAAAGATTATGTTTTGATGTTGTCAACAACAAACCTTTCTTTCTATTTAACTATCCAAAAATGCGGTTGACGTAAATTTTTAAAAGTTGATTCTCCAACTAATTCTTCAGAACATTATTTTATAAAAGGCCAACTTAAATTTAATAAAAAATGACATTAAAATAGTTTTTATTTCTTATCCTTTGATCTCACCACAATGATTTCGTTAAAGTAAAGGTTGTAGCATTGGGTACCACAATTTTTCTTTTAATAAAACTACTATTTTCTTTTTTCGCCATTTATATATAACTTATATACTTTTATGTATCCATACTTTTCTGTAAATAAATGATATAAAAATTCCAGAGTACGTTAATTTTTTGGAAACTTCTGTAAACGATATACTCTCACCTGCCGAATAAAAAGCGTGTTAGGAGGGAAGAAGAAGGGGGTGCAGAGTTTTATGAAAAGGAAGGGTCGGATATTTCTAATAAAAAATGGGGGAGGAGATCTTTATAAACGGGACGGTCGCAGTTTTGAAAAAACTTCAAATTTCTAAAAGAATGAAAATACAAGAAGAAAATTGTTTAACTTAGAAGAACAATATTATCTTTTTTTAAAGATAAAAAAATATCGAATCTAATAATCGTCTCTTCCCGTTTATTCGGCAGGTGAGAGTATTTTACAACATAACGGTCAGAGTTGTTTTCAACATAACGGTTAGAGATGTTAATAAAAAAAATCTTTTTAACTTTGAAAAAAAAAGAGATATTGGTTCAGCATTGCATAAAAAATATAAATTTAAACCATCTTTTTTTTTATTGAGTTTATTGTTATAGTATTTGTTAATTTTCCATTATTTTTATTTATCATGTGCGTTTTAAACTTTCAAATGTCTTAACACTATTAATTGTATATTTTTCAGAAATTTATAGTTCTAACTTGTTGAAATAAAGCTTGTGCAGAAATTCATAGTTCTAACCTGTTAAAATAAAGCGTGCATAGAAATTTATAGTTCTATCCGGTTAAAATAAAGTTTGCACTGAAATTTATAGTTCTAACCTGTTAAATTTGTTTTTTAAATTAATATAAGTATATATATATAAAAAGAATGTAAAATAAACATAAATCAAAAATCCAAAGTTACTAATGGCAACAACTTTTTCAACATCGTTAGTTCAAGATTTTCTGAGAACCACAGAGTGGTTAAGAGTCTACAAAACAACTATAAATGATATAACTTTAGTATAAAAGATATATTAAGTAATCAATCCTAACTCATGGTGGACCTGAGATAATTTTTCATTAGCTGAATCTTCTTTTTGCTGATGCTATTGTTGCTGTAAAGAATAAACTAAAACAAAAGTTTTTAAGTTGTAAGAAACTAAAACAAAAATGAAGTTTGGAAAATATAATATCTAGCTTGCACTCTGCCAAAAAATTTAAAATTTGCAGTGTAACTAAATGTATTGTACCAAATTTGGTTTTGTGAATAATTGTTATACGTTTCATTTTTATGCACAGTCTTCACTAACATTATTTTTAGAGCATTTCTGCGCAACTACTTTATGTATTAATTCTTCCTCTGACATATTTTTGTTAGTTTTAAAGAAAACTGAAGGTTTTAGAAATATATTTTGTGGCGCTAAAACAAACTGTAAATCCTCCAATAAAATTATCCAATACGGTATAAAAAATTATTTTCAGAATCGGGATTTCAAAGGAAATTCATCTATCACGCTTATTTCATTCACATTTTTATCGTGGAATTTCTAATATTGTTTCCAAACAATGTTATTTTGATATGAAGGTTAGCTAAGACAAGTTTAGAAGGATAGATGCAATAAAATTAGAAGGTTAGATGCAATAAAATTAGAAGGTTAGATGCAAAAGTTATTGATTATTGTTTTTGGAGTAAGATTAAGTTGGAGCAAGTTTTCCAAATCCAGCTTTACTCCTGAAAAGTGTGATAAAAATGGTTTGACACTCTCAACTTAACCAAATGATGCCAGATAAGCCATGAAGTGAATAAATAATACAATAGGGGAAACTGGGGTAAAACGGGGTACTTAAGGGAAAAACCTAATCTAAAATAAAAAAAGTTTTTAAAATCAATACAAATTTTCGTGAAAATAAAATAATACAACGTTGACAATATTGTAACAAAGCAAGGACACCATTTAAAAACAAAAAACACAAATACCCCATTTTACTCCATGTTTGGGACAAAATGGGGTTTAGCACGGGGCGATATGGGGTCATGGGAAGAGCAATGTTACTCTTGTAACAATAAAATTATTCACTATTTATGCATAGCTCATACACAAAGTTTGGGTTTTTATTTTTTTTAGTTAAACCCCAAATAGGAATAGTGAGCCCATATATGGCACTCACTACAAAAAGCCCAACTTTCAGCACTCTAGGAAAAAAGCTCTTCATAATGAAAATAAAGCTTTTTACAATGCTGTGTCTTCGTTTTTTTATTTTTATTTTTTTTAAGATTTACACTGTTTGGCTTTTTTGGGCTATGGATATATTGTTATGGATATGCATATGTTGCTTTTTTTTATTTTTGTCCTCCAATATTGCCTTTTCGTAAGGTGAGGACGTTAAATTGGTTGTTTTGTCTCTTTGTTGGTTTTTACTGGTGTTTTGAAACTGACATCAATTCAGGTATTAAATCAATAAACCCATAGCCTTGAACCTATTACGATTTCTAGGGTAAATTTAAAGCTCGACTAAGACCTAAAGTATAAAATAATATGAAGTAGTTCTAGTCTAAAATAATATGTTAGTAGTATAAAGACTACTATAATATTATATCCGTTTAACTAAATAAAACTACAATTAAGGTAAAGGTATTATACATGTATAATTACACAATTTGAAAGAATGAAAATGTCAAAACAAAATGGGGAAGAATACTATTTTACGCCTTTTATACTACCGCATTTTACCCCATTGTAGTGTGGCACATTAAAATGCATTATAATTGAAACTGGGTTGATTTTATTGTTAAATAAAATAAGATATTATTCAGATGCTGTAGACTATTTTTGTTGAAAAAATTTTAGATAATAAAAGCTTTAGTAATTGTTAAAAACCAGTTTCTTAAGTTTTAAGTTTGATTTTTGATTTTTAAATTTGATAAAAAAGATGCGTAAGTTTGCGTAAAATGCGTAAAATTTACCTTTGGTTTTTTAAAAAGGGTGGTATAGCTAAAAATGGCGTTTTCTCATATTGTGTTACTTCAAATCCAACCATTTACAATCATTTTTGAGGGTTGTATTTGTAAAACCCTATTTTACACTAATACTCCATTTTACTCCAGCTTCCATTATGTTACAGTACTTTGCAATAATTGCATAGTATTTTGAACTATGCAGTAATTGCATAGTATAAAGTATTATGCAATTATTATATAGTACTTTGTAATATGCAATTACATAGTACTTTTCAGAATTTTTGAACAGTTTCTATTATTTGAGTTACCATTGCGTTGTGAAGATCCCTAGAAAGCAAGGCTACGTTCTCCTAAGAAAATGATAACATCAATAATTCTTCTCAAAACTCGGTACCATTTTTTCTGATTAAATAAAATTATTAATACCGTCGTGAATTGACAAACACTTTTTAATTTATGCCATACAAGAGAGCTCTCATTATGCCTATTTTACTATTTTATGATCTGAGAGTCTGTTACATAACTTCTGCTAATTAGCACTAGCTGACTAGCCTTCAACTGTAGTTAATACAGATTAGGAAGCAGTACTCAGGGCCGACGACACGGGTTTCGAAGAGGAGGGACACAATCTTCAATTTATGAAAAAAATCCCCTATATCTATAATTTTCTTAAAAAAAAAAAGAAGGTTTTTTAGAAAAAAAGTGGTGTCGTTGGTCCTGGTACTTGGCTAGGAGCAGATTGTTCCAAAATAACCAACACAGAAAACAGTATATAGAAGTCTGATGTTCGCTCCAGACAACCCAATCTCGAATACACCGTTCTGCATTAATGTTTCTAAACTTTAATATACCTTAAAGTAATTTTGGATTATTATCATGTTTTGGCAGTTATACAGGAAATCAATTGCCAATATTACTTATTTCTGATTGAGAAGGAAATTTTGCTGTGATAAATCCAATGTCAAGTTTTGTACTTGATTAGTGAAGTGAAAAACTACTTAATTAAAAATTTTCTGTAACACCAGATCTCAGTTTTAAATCAAAATCTAAGTTCATCATATTTGTTTAAGTTTTTTTTCGCAATGACTGTTTTTTTCAAGAATGCCATATACACTTTTCTCTTTTTCAAAAAATGTATCTGTATTTGTTTCTAATTCATAATGTTGCTTTCTTTAATTTTAAATGAGTACAACTCAGAGCAGAAACAAGTTTATTAATTGAAATAAGAACCACTAGAATCAACTCATTTTTTCCAACGCGAAACAAGTTTATTTAATACGGTAGCATAGAAATCCGTAGTTCTGAAAGCGATGAAGTCGGCGAAGGCATTATGGCATCGTCTTGGTTTTTGATGTATTTCTTATAGAGAAAGTTGTCTAGATGTTTAAAAAAGTGGTAGTTGATGGGCGAGAGATCCGATGAGTATGGCGGATGAGAGTCTTGTAGCCCAATTTGCTCAACTTCTGAAGGGTCGGCCGAGCGTTGCCATGGAGAAGAACTGATTCTTTTATGTTGACTATTGCTTAACACCCAATTTAAAACTTTTGATGTATTTTGTTGATTTATTGACAGTACTTTTCTGCTGTATTCGTTTTGCCCGGATTCAGGAAGCTGTAGTGAGACCGGCTGCAGTCCACCAAACAGCAACTATAACCTCCTTTTGATTGCAATGCCGGCTTTGGAAAGTGTTGTAGTTGTTGATTGTGGTTAACCATTGCGCCGAACGTCGCCGGTTGTCGTAGACAATCAACTTTTCTTCGTAAATTACAATTCGTTTCAAAAAAGGATTTTTTTTGTTGCACAAAAAGAGCAAAGATGCAACTTCCAAATGACGATTTGTTGACGATTTGATATTTCGAGCGGTTTGAGCTGCATTAAGCCCTAGCTTAACCCTTAGCTTATTCATAGAAAAAATATTGCGGAAATTGCGATTCGAAGTCTGCTATTAAAAAAAAAATTATCGAACAAAAAAAAATAAAAATAACTTTTAAACATATTTAGAAAAAGCATAAAATAAGCTTTCGAATGATATATAATACTATAGGCTAAAACAACGATTTTTTCATCTAAACTTGAGTTATATACAAAAAATAAAAAAACCTGCATTTATTTACCTGCATCAACTTTTTTAAGTTGCATTAAATTTTTTATTTTTAAACGTATAATAAACATTAAATCCTCTGTTTCGCTAAAAATAATCTAATACATAGTAAAACATATTGAATCTAGAAAAGTAATAAAGCTTTTTTTGGCATTTTTTTACTGTTGGAAAAATACTGTTGGAGGACTAAAATTGTGCATTTTTAGGCACATTACATAGTTATTAATTTGATCATAATGCAATTGTCTGTTTCGTTACTACATCTGAATTTTCCGAACACTTGCAAAAAGTAATTTCACACATGAAGACATTGCTTCTTGAACAAACGTATATATTGGTTCCCACTTGTCAATATCAATGCCATCAAGGATAGTTTAGCAATACTTCAACTTATATATTTATAACTATATAAACTTTACTATTTTGCCCTAAATAAAACCTTTTTTTAACAAAGCTCGTTTAATATTTTGCAGAAAAGCTGCTTGTGTTGAATGCAAATCTTCTTTGAATTTTCATTTGAAAGTATACAATGCCTACTTGCGGAATTGACAGATAAAGTTAGAGTTGCTTCAATCAAATATAAAATAATGTATAAAAATTGTGAATCTTTCCAATAATTTGATCACCGCTTCTGCAATAAATGCTGGTAAATTGGAAAGAATTGGACATCAAAAGGTAGACATCTTCAAAATTTGACGTTGTATTTCAAGTAAATTTATTTTCTTTAACGTTAGTGTCGCAACTAAAACTTGCGTGAAATACTGATAGCAACTTTGATATTTGTGGTCCAAGAGAACTTGCAACCTTAGCATCTCAAACTTGAAGAGACGCCAAGAGCAATCCATAATTTGTTAAGATTTATTTGATGAACAACAGAAATTGCCAGCACCATTATGTCTGTATCCACATTAATTTCCAAGTCAAACGTAATTTAGTAGAAATAAAGACTATGCTACATCTTGTACAGTCTTACAAAAATTTCTTAAAAGAATATCAAATTTTTGCTTGTGATTATATATTTTTTATCATTTTTTTTTTTTTTAATCTATTATTATTATTTTTATAATAGTTTTTATTTATAATCATTAGTTTTTATTTATAATCATTAGTTTTAATTTATAATCATTTAGTTAAATATTTAATAAAGAAAGAATTCTTTTTATTATAATTTTTTTTAACAAAACAAAATTAATATTTTTTTAATTTTTTTCATTAAGATCAAATCTTTCTTTGACCGATTAGTAAACATCAGCCGTCCCGACAAAATTTGCCCTCTTATAAAACCATCTCTTTTTTTAGGAGAATAAACTTTGCTTGCTGCTTCTGTTACCTGTTTAACTTGTCTTTCAATAGACCATGACAACAACAATCAGAAACATCCATTGACTAAAATATAATCTGTTTTACTTCTTTTGTTCTCAGATCACAATTAAGAATAGGCTCGTAAGAGATAGTCTAGTCGATTAGCTGTATAAGTGTTGTTGCATCAGAATTTATTTCTAGAGTTATACTAGCTCTTACATTTTTATCAACAATTTATACTTTTTTGTTACCGGGGCCTCTGATTTCCACAACTCTATACCGTTCTTTCTTTTCTCTACATTCTCTTAGCAGAACATAGTCTGTATGACGGATTTAAAGAAAGCATACCGCGCTGAATGTCGAACTGTTGGAGTAAAAATTGCAACTACTTCACTTGATTGATGTTTCAGTTGGTAAAAAATGTGTCTTGATCTCGATCAGATGACATCGAGGAAGTTCATTTGTATTGAGTGCGCAAACCAGTCAGCTTAGCTTTCTTTCAGATTTTACTTCAAGTTAATGTATTGCTCCACATGACCACCTTGTATTAAAACAAGTAGAATCACCACCTATCGCCTTTAAACTTTTATCGCCACCTTTCATTTTAAAAAAATCATATATATTCTAATCAATTACTTCGGCGTGTTTCATATGTTTTTAATTTTCCTCAGGTGTGAAATGGAACAGATATCTACCACCGGGCTCTTGACATACCTTATTATGTTCTAATTTGATTGTAGCACGATAATATTTACTCGAACCTTGAACTATAAGTTGAACTTTTCTATTATTAATTCTGCCATCGAAAAAAAAAATACTGCCAATAATGGTAGTTCTGCATTGAGTGTTAAACTCTATAGAAAGAGATTGCATAATTTTTTCTTGAGCACGCTTGAATTTGTTGTGATCAATAAGTAATTTGATATTGTCTTCTTTAATTGTTTCTGCATGCAACCAAGCTGCCGTCGCAGCTGTTTCTTGTAAGCCATATCGTATGCTTGCTAAACCTATGTTGGAAATGCTTTGATAACTCCTTTGTCTTCGTAAACGTTCCTGAACTTTATTTTTCAACATATTAGATTGAGTCCTGTATTGCTGTTTGTTATGCAACATTCATTACCAGTTATTAAATGGTTCCTCTGTTTCGCTAAATTCATATTCAAAGCTTTCTTCCTGACTTCTGATTGTTTGTTGCAGTTCTTCAGACTTTTTTTTTAACTATAAAGTAATTGAATTTTCATTAAATAATTTTTTGTAAAATATTATAAGCATAAGTAGTATTAATTATATATTTATAATATGTCTCCTAACATATGTTATCTCCTAACATAAGTAAAATATAAATGGTTCTATGGCAAAAGTTTTTTTGAAATGTAATTAGATTTTGTTAGTTTTAAGTCGAAACAGGCAGATATTTGTTATATAACTAAAATTAATTTTACATAAAAGTTTAATCAACTTTTATTAACTAATCATTACTTAAAAATAAATTAAAAAAATCTTTTTCCTTCAATCTTCTTTCTCCAATTTTATGTAGCTTTTTGTTCTCTTTTAAGTCTGCTAATCCGATTTGATGTGCACTTATAGTCCCTATTTTAGCTCTTTGCTCAAGTATAAAAACTAACGCTTTTTTTAGAATCTTTTATTTTATATTGTAATTGCAATTAATGTGGGCTTCATCGTTAGATCCTAACAAACAGTTTTTCTCTTGATAAGTAATAATTTGGCAATTATAATTCAGTACATCAAACACTATGTCAAGTTTTGCCATAAATTTTTATTTATCCTCAGCTTGCTTTTCCCCTAGCAACCAGGTTAGCTGCATTCCAATCATCCACCAATCTCGCAGTAATATAATGTTCGGTATGTGCTACAGGATATACAATAAAAACATTTTCGTGGATCAATTTACCAATCATCTTTGAGTAAACATTGTTAATTGGAAACTACCGAATCTTTTTATTGATAATAATTTAATGAAAAGGGAAATATCGTTAAAATTCTTGGGCGTAGTTCTAGATGAAAATATTAATTGGAGAGAACATGTAAATTTAATTGAGAATAAAATTTCAAAAAATATTGGTATACTGTATAAAGCTAAACAGTTTTTAAACCAATCTTGTTTGAAATACAAATAATTTTCATTTATACATTGTTACCTAAACTATGCAAAGATTGCTTGGTGCAGCACCAACGTTACAAAAATAAATAAACTTCTCTGCAAGCAAAAACATGCTATTAGGATAATTACTAATGAAGGTTGACTCTTCCATACATAAATCTTTTTAGTAAACTCAATATATTAAATGTTTTCATAATAAATAATTATCAAATTCTTATAATTATGTTTAAACTTGATAAAAAAAACGGCACCGCCTTTATTTTACTCAATATTGAAAAAAAAAAATCATATATACAGCACAAGATTCTCAAAAAATAACTTTAATCAAACCAAAACCTATTATTCAGCCACTAAATACTCAATTACAAATCGAGGACCTAAATTATGGAATACACTTTTAAATGATGATCTTAAAACACTCTCTTCGCTTAAACAATTTAAAACAAAACTTAGCCAAACTCGCAAAGTACTATTACCAGAGCATATACACTGGTAATAAACCGGTAAAAATTACTATTACCAGTGCCATAATCATATCACCTTTTTTTAGACATAAGACACGCGCGTATTTTAACTGAAATTAAATAAATTTCCATGGCAAAATCTTTTTTTAATATTTGTTTTTTAAAAAAACCGCCAACTTAAAGTTAGGAGATACTTTCCCTGATTTTTAAATTGTAAGAATGCAGTCAATAATTTCGCTTTAACGAATCTATCCCTTAAGGATAGATAGTAAAGGAGCTATTGCTAGTTATATAAAAGCTAATTGCTGATAAGGCTATTGTCACAACAGAAGAGATATTTGCATGCAGATTTTCTTTTATTTTATTTATTTTTCAGATTGATTTTAGCGATTAAATGTCAGTCAGGAAAACCATCAAGTTAAGCTAACTATGAATGGATTTTTATTATTTAAAACAGTTCTTTTATTTTTATAAAATATAAATTTCTATCTATTGCCTTAAGTTTATTGATTCACAGCAAAAATGTTTGAACTAATTTATTGATAATAGTACTGAATGAATGAATAAATTACAACTTTTGCCTGCTCTATTTTAATATTAAATTTTTCTAGTAGAAATGTAATTTATAGGGGAGAGTGGGGTAATGGTGAACGCGGGGTAACTCCGAACATGGTCAAAACAGCATTGTAAAAATAAATTTGACAATTTTTTTTTACCTGCTGAGAAGGGGATCCTATGCTCAGTTCCAGACGTGCAGTAGTGTAATGAAGCTGCGGATGTTGTTTACTATAATTTGATTTTAACTTTTTCTGATAATTTTATGCAACTTTTTTCTTGAGTATCACTCTGTTGTAGCTTCTATGGAAATAATATCACTCCTGTTTTTTGTTTCTGTTGCATAACATAATTTTTTGACTTAGTTATTACAAATAGCATTTTATTCGTTATTACACAACAGTATTTGCGATTGCCCCCCGATGTGTTTGGAATTACCCCACATAGGTATTTCCGAACACCAATGGTTTTATTTTTGCCATTAATTTGTTATTTTATAAAAAGATTTTTAAAAATTGCTTTTGAGGGTTTGTGACTGAATAGATAAACTAATTGATAAGCAATAAGTATGATCAATTTTGTATAACTGGTGTCTTTAATTCGAATTCCCGCTTAGGTGTTTGCCAATACCCTACTCTCCCCTATTTACTTAAATTTGCAGGATATTTTTTTAAACTTTAATAATTCATCTTCAGTAAAGTTACATTTCGAATGGTATTACGTTGCGAGTAAAGAATAAAATGTGAGTAATTTAAAAATTATTGTTTTTTCAGAATAATGTAATCAAAAAAATTGAAAACTTTACTTAATAAACTAACCAACTGCATTTACTATAATTCTTGTGTATTTTATTACGACATTTCTAAAACATTAAAGCCCATACTCGTTGCCCAAAGGAGATATCATCTCTAGTTCCATTAAACAAAACTACTTTACGCTTGACTCATCATTCACCAAAGTCTCAGTCATCCTTTTACTTTATTTGTCTCTGCATGTTATAAAAACTTTTTGCTGTAGTTTTTTCCCGCTCACTTAATCTCTTTGGAACTCTATTTTTTCCCATTTTTATGTTTTTCCAACTCATACGACCTACAATTTTTAATTTAAGCCCTCTGTCAACCGTTTCCTTACTCAATAATTCTTTATTTTCTAATAACTCCTAAGTTAGTAGTGGTTGCTTTCAGCCTTTTTGGAGTGAATCAAAATTGTTTACAGAGTGAAAACGTGGTTATTGAACATGTCAAATATACTATTTGACATGTTCAATAACCACGGTTTAATTATTGTGTCATCCAAACTCACTTACATTGAAAATACAATTTACGATATATAAGTATATAGCTAACATTTATTTTTTAACCGTTTGCGTAGTATTTGTAAATGTTGATCCAACTGATTAATTCGAATTTACATTTTGTCAACAGCAAAAAAATTTATATACTAATAAAGTGATTTCAATAATTTTTCTGCTAATAAATTATTAATAAGAATATTTTTGTTGATTTTTTCTAATGTGCTTTTAAGGTCTAGCATTAGTTGTATTACAAATTATTCAATTATGATTTATTTTGTGTATACAATCTGTTATTTAAAAATGTTCTCTATTTAGATTGTATTATTTGGATGGCTTTTTGGATTCAGTTTACCTATTTTGTATATATGAAAGCCAAATTATTTATTTAAAATAACAGTTGATTTTTATTATTATTATTGTTTTTTCCACCTATGATTTTAGGAATACAATAATTTATAAGATTTTTATAAATACTATTTAACAAAAGTCAACAGGTAAATAAAAACCATATTTGTCTTTTAACTTTGTTACTTTTTTGTTTTGTGACATCTGTACAACCCTGTGCAAGAGCGGAAACAAAGACGATAAAATAATTACGGTGATAGCACAAGTCTGCTATTTCTTACAGGTATTAGAAGTGTTAATTATTATGTTGTTGTTGATGATGTTGTTAGTGACTATGTTGTTAGTGATCATGATGATAATAATTTTTTAAAATTGATTTTGTTATTTAGATGGGTTTGTAAACATTTTGGTCAACCTAGAAAAAGAGATGGCATGACTGGAAAAAGAAGTCACCAATCAGTACTTCCTTGTGGCTAGGTATGGTTTTACATTTCAATAACAAATATTAATTCAATGCGATAAAGTATAAGAATACCTTGATATCATTTCAAAAAAATTTAAGGTTTTTTTTTATTGTAATAACAGAAATTTTTAACCATCCAGCAATTATTGATTATTTATGACCTATTTTAATATACAGTTATTTAACATATAGCTGGCATTGTATATTGCATACAATCTTGTATTACCTGGATATATGGTGCGCAACATTAATCTTGAACACAACCATCCGATTGGTGCTGAAGAATTTCAAATATACTCTACATCTAGAAAACCTACAAAGAAAGTTCTTGAAGAAATTGAGATTCTTCTTCTTAACGGTGCAAATCCAACTCTTGTTGCCTACTACTTTTTAGATAAAAAATAATATTAAAGCAGAAAAATATATATAATTTAAAGTAGAAAATGAAGTTTCTTGGTGAATTTTGAGTTTAATTTAAAAAGAACCCAATAGTAAATTGAAATTAATAATTTTTATGTTATAAAAGGTTCTGTTGTTGATAAAGTCAGAAATGTTTTGACTTTGAAACATGAACTTAAAAAGTTTGATTATGAAACATATGAACTTAAAAAGTTGCCAGTGTCTGAAAGCGAGCAATCTTGAATTTATGAGGTAAATGATTTATTATGAAATAAATATATATGTGTAACTTAGAAATAAGTTTGTAAACAATAAAAAGTTAACATATTTAAAATTTTTGAAGAAAATTCAAAGCATGGTGTATGGTAACCAAGCACAATGTGAAGATGCAATAAACTTTGGTAAAGATGTTTTTCCCAATTTTTGTGCTTATCTGGAACGAAACTGGTTATCAATTGGGGAGATTTTTTTTGGGTATCAACACAATGGAGTAATGCACCTTGACAACGACACAAATAACAGATTAATTTTTACTTGCACTGTTTCTATTTCAATTGAATAATGCGTGTAATTTATTCTGTTATACAGATATCATCGATCATTAAAAGCTGTTATTGCTACTTCTTGAATAAGCCCAGAAACTCTGATAGAAAAGTTGATTCCATTAGATAGAGTTATATACTCAAAAATATTGCACTCGGATTTTGGTTTCAGCGTCTCAAAACTATAAAAGATGTTCCGGATGCTCTAAAAGAGTATTCTGATAAAGTGACATTATTTTGTTTAAATTTAATTGTTGAACAATATTTTCTAATAAAAAAAAATGTGTATGTGTAAAAGAGGTAGGTCACTAGTTTATTATTTTATATAATATAAACTGATGCTAACAATTTATGTATAAAACAATATAAATTTTATGTCAATACAGGATTTGGAAAACAGGTTACTTGTCAAAAAACACCCATAGTGAGTGTTGTTTTTAAAAATGCTTGTAGTTGCGGGTTTTCAACTGGATTTAGGCTTCTTTATCGACATATCATGTGTGTGTTGCAGTTTTTGCAAAAATCTATATTGGTATATTTACATCTTCTATTGGGATTTATCCATTGATATGGTTATTTTGATTGTATTGGAAAAAACATTTCACCAATTATAACACATCATGAACATGGTTCCCACCAATAGCCCAGCAACCTTTCATCGCACACAAGATGAAATTACTAAAGTTTATGTACCTGTTTCTCAAGTGCCATTAAAAAAGCAGCAGTTGAAAAGAAGGAGATGACTAGAACATCAGATGAAGCTTTATATGGTGATGCGTCATGGCAGAGGAGAGGGTTTTTGTCATTAAATGGATTTATATCGTTAATTTGAGTTGAATCAGGTAAATGTATTGATTATCGTGTTAAAGATAAGCATTGCAACATGTGTGATACTTAAGAGAATAAAAAAGACTCAAATACTATGCTTTTTGTGACATAAAAATTGCTAAGGTTTATCTGGTTCTATGGAACCTAGTGGTCTAGTCGCTATGTCTCGTACGTCAAAACAGTTAAAGGCTTGCGATATATTGAATGAAGATTAGAATAGAAGAAAGGGTTTTAAAGACAAAACTAGTGAAAAGAAGTAA
Source organism: Hydra vulgaris (assembly GCF_038396675.1). Taxonomy (NCBI): domain Eukaryota; kingdom Metazoa; phylum Cnidaria; class Hydrozoa; order Anthoathecata; family Hydridae; genus Hydra; species Hydra vulgaris. The sequence goes on from NC_088923.1 coordinate 27,173,885, forward strand.
ATTCTTATGGTGCTGGTTTTAATTTACTTAGATGCATTGTAATTTATTATTTAAATTTTATTGTAAAAATCTTTAAATGCTTTTTTTGAAAATCAACATTTTTCAACTGGAGCGGTTCATAACTTATAAAATACTTACCCAAATTAATTGAAATTTTGAAGAAGTCTTTATCATTATACTTTTAGTAATTTAGTTATGAAATTTTCTTTCCAAAAAAACAAACATGGTTCTAATCAAGCGCTTAATTACAGTTTTGATTATAAGTGTCTTTTAGTTTATTTAATTAATCTTTATTAATCTATCTAATTTATTTTTAATTAATATTTAATTAATCTATTTAATTAATTTATTTAATTAAAATTTACTTTATTTATTTAATCAAATTCAATTACAACACTGGTTAATATTGCAAAATAAAAATAACTACATATAAATGATCGGAATCATACTCTTTTATGAAACTATATAAGCAAAAATTAACTTTTACAAAAAATATATTTTTAAAATATAAATAAGTCTCTTTTTAAACGTAAAATATTTTTAAAATATAAATAAGTCTCTTTTTGAACGTTTATCTAAACTATCAAACTCTTCTTGTTTTAAAAGTTTTTCTTTTCATTAAATCATCGGGGGAAGGGGGGGGGGTGCTTGAATTAGTGTCTTCTTTTGAATATCATTTTCAACGTTTCTTTTTGAACTTACAGATTTTATTATATTTTACAGATTTTAACATTTCTTTAGTAATTGGAATAACTGGATGATTGTGTTGCTTTAATGATATATGATCGTTTACAATTCTTAAGAAAACCTTCACTTAAATTTTTCAAGGTTAGGGTTAATAATATGCAAGTGCCAAATCAAACTTTTAATTTTATATGACAGCTTTAAAAGTCTACCAAACTAAGCATTTATATTAGAACCATCCACACTGATGTGTATGATGAATAAATTTTATATTAAGGTTAACTTTCACAAGAAACTCAAGGAAATGTTCTTACAATCTTTCAGTAGTACAATCACATAAATGACAAACCCACAATGTAGCTTTAATGCAGTTAGTTTTTTAGACCAATATTGTACATACCTATTACGTTTAATAAATTGTTGAATTGTAGAATTGTTAAATCTAAATTTAAAAAGAGTTTAATTCAAATCCTATAAAAATAACTTTAATATAAAAACATTCCAGACTGAATGGTGTATTAGGATATTGTTTTGCTTTGTTTGGGTCCTTTGGCAATTTTTGAATATGAAAACATCTTGATTGATTAAGTCAAAAGAATTATTAGATTCAACATACTTAAAACCATAAAGGTTTCAACTTTTAAAAGCTCTTTCTTAACTGTGTATCAATCATTAAAGCTTTTAGCAAAATATCTTTATGTTTATTGACATACTTTCTTTAAGCATTGAGATATGAAGTTTGATAATTGCATTACTACTTAGTGTCCTTGCTCTATTTGACTATAAAAAAGATTTTCTGACATAACTTGTAATATGCAGAATAATGATCACCATAACATATTTGAATTCAGTTAAAGACTGACTCTCGCAATTTAGTATATTTTATTTTTCTCTTAGATATCTTGAAAATATAAATAATAATAATATAAATTTAATGAAGAAATTTAAAAACTTTTGTACATTTTTTTTAATTTTCGATGATCACAATTTAAAATTTAAAATTGTGATCATCGAAAGACATTAAGAAATTTAAAAAAAAATTGACAACTATGCATTACATAATATATCTATTCTCTATATTGTCATAAACAATACATTTTAATATAATTATTATTATTATTATTATTATTATATATATATAAATATATATATAAATATAAATATATATATATATATTATTATTATTACTCTTATAGAAACCAACATTCATGTAAACAGAACTAAAACATAAACAGAACGAAATACCTGTTTAAAATATCCGTGTGATAAAATTATCGCAATATGATTGGCGCACTGGTAAAAGTAATCGACGGCTTATTGTCAGTGCACTGTCGGCTCGACGGCTTATTGTCTGCACTGGTAATAGATTTTACGCAAAACTCTTCTACTAAACGACAATGAATTAAATTTCTTCTAAGGCGTTAAATAAGAGTACTCTTATGATTTGATTTATATAATCATGATTATATTAATTAATTTTATATATACACATATTAAAAAAAAATTCATAAAACATAAAAAAAAAAAGTTTTTACACGATTTAATTTTACCATTTGTTTATTACCGAGAATGTACAAAAGTTTATACTATATATTCTTGAAATCTTATGTAAAAAGTACTCCTAATTGTTTGCCATGTATTTATATGTGAGTGTGTGCATTCACTTTTACATACTATTCCAGATGTTTTTACGTAGTTATTGTTAACAATGAGCGAGATCTCGTCTCGTTCTCGTTTCTCATGAGAAATGGAACTTCTCGTGAGAAACGAGAAATAGAAAATTCTCGCGAGAAGTAGAACGAAACTTAAATATTATATTATTTTCCAAATTAAAAATTATTATAATTTTCATGATGCTTAATAATTTGTTTTTTTAATTAATTAATATTTTGACTCCGTGATTTTAATAAATCTAATTAAAAATTTAATTTGTTTTTGACAAAAACAGTTTAAATTTTTGCACTGATCTACATCCTTTTCAGCAGTCGAAGGAAGAGTTTTCAAGAAGTTGTTTGACATTGCAAACATCGTCTCGTCTCGTTCTCGGTCTCACGAGAAGTACTAACTTCTCGTCTCGGTCTCGTCTTGGTTTGAAAAAACCTAGTCTCGCTCATGGTTAGTTATTGTAATTATTGTCAAACGACCAAATATATATATATATATATATATATAATATATATATATATATATATATATATATATATATATATATATATATATATACATATATATATATATATATATATATATACATATATATATATATATATATATATATATATATATATATATATATATATATATATATATATATATATATATACATATATATATATATATATATATATATATATATATATATATCATATATACATATATATATATATATATATATATATATATATATATATATATATATATATATATATATATATATATATATATATATATATATATATATGTATATATATATGTATATATATATATATATATATATATATATATATATATATATATATATATATATATATATATATATATATATATATATATATATATATATAAGAAAAGTTAATTAAGTATTTTATCGGAAAAATTTTTTTGTTTTTATTGTTTCTTTCTGTAAAAACAGACCATGTATAAAAAGATCTCTTAGCGTTAGTAACTCCGATACAAGAAAATCTGTTCCAGAACCTATATATTCTGAGATCTTTAATCCGCTCTTCCAGTTCTTGGTTACATGATTAAATAGCAAATTTCATAATTTGCAAACCTTTCATGCTTTTTTTTTTTTTAAATGATGTTTTTTGACATATAAAATTAACATAAAAACTATTAGTTTGACAATTTATATACTGGCAACATTTTATAGCTTTGATATCACTTATCATACATAAAACTCAAAACGAGTGGGTGTAAACTCAAAGTGAGTGGGTGTAAACAAATACTTGCGTTTGGAAATGCGCAAAACATTATCTGTAGCTAGGGTCAAAGTTAATTACAAAAAATTTACTATAGATATGCAATTTTAAAACACACTTCTCAGTAGATTAAAATAGTTTTTTTTATGATTTTAGTTTTAAATTAGTTGTACACAAGTTTTCTATATACCTGGTTGTACACAAGTTTTCTATACACATGGCTTTCTATATATCTGGTTTTCTATATACCTGGTTTTTGTAAAAACTTGTTTAAAAAAAAATCATAAAGTATGGCACACCCTATTACACAGTGGGTTAGTGACGAGGAAAAATGTTAAAATAATAAAGTCAGATTTTGGATGTCATAATAGTTTTTAACCATTATATAGATATTATAAACCATTATACAGATATTATAAAACAATTTTATTTAAGAGAGGAGGCAGTTTAGGACAGAGGTAGTTTAGGACAATGCGAAAATTTAAAATAATACAAACTTATCAACGTTAAATATATTATTCGATTGGAAATACTTTTGCACGTAATCGTCACAGAATATTTTTCAGGAAGGCATTTTAATAGCTTTTCTACTAACGCTTTATAATATTTTCTAATTTTTAAAATTTTTAAACGTAAGGATTTTCTGAAGAACTTGCTTCTCCAAGAAATTATTTTTTACATTTTTTAGTGAAAGAGATATGTTCCACGATATAAATAAAAAGTTCAAGACATAAAATTTTTACAAAAATTTTGTGGAATATGTTCTGAAATCAGGGTTGAGGCAGCATTATATAATTTTCATGAGGCGCATTTGGACGTATTTGGGCGTACTGCGCGCCTCTTAACAACTTTATCAACAAATCAAATTATTAATAATTATGAATAAAGCAAAGTTTAAAAAGAAATGCGAAAAATGTATAAATGAAGAAAAATTAAAAAATTGCAATAAATTATGTTTTTAATAAAACTAAGAAAAACTGCAAGTGTTTTTGGGTTCTCTAAAAGTACATTGGAATGGAGAACAAAAATTATTAGAAATAATAGAAAATTAAAAAGTGATTTATTATTAAGTTCATAACATTTTAAATTTAGTTCATTACATTCATTATTAAGTTTGTTTAAACTTGGTTTAATGTTATGAGCTTTATTTTTTCAATTGGATTTAAAGAAAACTTTAAGTCATGTTTATCTCAATTCATTTTATATTCACACTCTTTACTTTGTTATTTTCAAAGTTAATATTTTTGTTTTTGTGAGATATGGAAATGAATAATATTTCATTTTTGTTTATTTGAGTATAGAATACAAGAAAATTATTTAATGGTTTGAGATCTTTATAAAAATAATAATTGTCGTCCAAAACTACACCCTTTTGTGGGTTAGTTTTGGACAATGAGTTGCTTCGTTTTGAAGAAAAAATTATAATTTATTTAAACTGGACTATCAAAAAAAGCAACTGTAATTTATTTAAACTGGACTTAAAAGCTGGGTCTCGTTTTTTTTTTAAATGAAATAATAACAAAATTATCTTTTTCAGCAAACATTTCAACTTTTTATCAAACATTAAAAAAGCTATGGCACTTTTTCAAAAGCGTCCGATGGTGCCCCTTTCTTTCCCATGCTAAAAATGTGAAGACAAATTATGCGGTTAAAGAGGCGTATGTAAATTAGAAAAAAAAAATTATAAAGAGAAAAATTTTGCTTACAAAATCTAAGCTAATAAATATTTAATTTCGTTAAATATTGCGTTTTATAAAAATATTATACTGTTACCCTAAATATTATTAGCATTTTAAAAGGTCTTATACTAATATTGATAAGTAATTAACAGTTTTACAGCAACTTTAAATAATGTGTTTATTTTATTGCATAAATTTTGCTTTTAAATTTATTATTCATTTAGTAAGAGATTTCCTTTATGAAGAAACAAAAGTAAACGTACTTGAAGGAAACGTGTTAACAAAAAGTTTATTAGGAAAGTTATGCATGACTTGAAAAGGATTTTATTACCATATTAATGTAGGAAAATAAAAATGAACAAATCGGGAAACCTACACTAGCATTTGAAAACTCATTTATATAAACAAAGAAAAAAAAATTTGCACATTTTTCAGTTTCAAATTCATGTGAGCTATTTTATGCTAGTGGCACAAACCTGTAAAAGAATGACAGAAGACAATGATGGTAGAAAAGAAGATGCTCAAGTATCAAGAAAAGTGGCTGATAGGTGCTAAACTACGTCATTCTGATCTGCAGAAGCTTCGATTCTTTTGTTAGATAATGAGATGAACAAATCCCATCAGCGCTTGAGAAATAATGTAAAAAGTAAATATACAAATTTATATCCACCATACAATGTTGTATGTAAGGAAAAAGAGAAGCGTTTGCCTAGCCGTGAATTGTGGACAGCAACAGATTACTTTGCAGAAGTCTATTTCCAAGCATCAGGTGATATGGTTGATTAAGTGATCATACATTGGTAAATCAGCAGATCAAGCATTGGTGCTGCAGCTGTTGAAAGTACAACATGATGTTAACAATTCGTTAGCCTTTTAGTTTGATTCTATGCTCAATTATAGGTTTTGATGGGTCAACTAGTAAAGTTTATATAAAAATTACTGGTGAGCTGGAAAACAGAAGCTATGTCAAAAAACAAGTTTATCTCTTACCTGTTTTGTACCACTTGAGTTGAAAGGGTTTTCTGATGGAATGGAAAAGATTATTTGGAGAAATTAATACCCAATATCAACGTTGTATCTCAGAACAGTGAAATCATCCGAATCATTAAAATGATTCGGATGATTTCACTGTTCTGATATGACAATACTGCCCAATCTTTTTTCAGAAATGAAAAACAAAAAGTAGCAATTGATATTGGATTGAAAAAATTTATGTTGTGCTTTGCACATTGTCATCTAGTTTCATGATTGATGCTGATAAATTTAAAAACAGTACAACTATTGCACGACTTTATTTTTGGTCTTATATGCGGCAAAAAGTGCACAGAATATTTACGGGTGGCATGTTGATTAGATGGTGTTGTTAATTGGGTTGATTAGTGAAGAGGCCTTAGAAGCACAAAATAAAGAATTTAAAAAGTCTTACGAGTTTTACTCTAGTAAGTGTGGAACTTTATGAGTTTTATTTAAGGAAGTGTTTACGTTCAAAGTCAAACGAAGATCTTTTACAGTTTTTTATCTGCCTATCTGATCATGTGATCAAAGCATCCTAAAAAATTTTTTTCCCTGATAGTGTTGAGCAACTTATAAAAGAAAGCCACTTTTATTTTGTAAATATCATAATGAACTTAGCATAGTATTGTGATTTGACAGTTTGTTGTTCATGTAGTTGTTGTTGTTCAGACTTTTATTGTACTGAGTATTTTTAAATATACAGACCTAACATATACTAAGCTTGTAATATTTTTAATTTAGCTTGTAATAGTTTGTAATTAAGTACATTGATAAAAATGACAAAGTTTTGCAAAAATTTTTGGTGATTGGAACTTGGGAACAATAATAGCCATAAAAATTTGCACCCGTACTCCTAAATGTGAGGGGAACAAGTTAATAAAAATTTATTTTTTACTATATTTTATTATATTTAAATTCATCGACAGGTTTTCAATTTCATCAAAAAATCGTTTATTGTTCGAAAATTATGACCATGTAAAGTTTCCACTATCCTCAAAAATAGGGGGTTGTAAGTTTTGCATGATCATCATATTGAAACGTTAAAACTTTATTAGATAAAATTTTAAATCTATTCATGAAACTTTGATTAGTATACGATAGAAAAATATATATTTTTAGCTTGTTGCCGTTACAATTGGGGTGGGGTGTCAATATCCAAAAGAGTTTGGGCCTCACAAGTGGGGTTTTTTGGAAATTTTATTTGCCAGACTTCAATAACGCGATTTTTTTTTCAAACATTCGCATTCGACTTTAAGATAAATATTCTTGATTTTAGAGTTTACTTAATGCCCAAAAGTGTCAAATCTAAAACATAAAAAATCTTATGAACACCCATTAAATATGATTTAAAAATATATTAATTTAAGTTAATCTAGGAATCGCATTGTAATCACACTAACTGTTCATATTGAAACTTAAACTTAGGATAAAAAAAATTTATCCAAATAGTTTTGTCCAGTTAATCTTAATTCCGCACCACCGTTGATAACAACATTCTTGTCTTCTTCTAATTCTGGCCAATTCCATTGTATTCTGCTATTGTGTAGAGAGTTCACCAATTCCATTGTATATATTCTGTTATTGCGTAGAGAGGTTAACCCATTGTAATAGTAGGTTTTTGAAAAGAATTTAAACAATTGACTGCATTTTTTACAATTTCCATAACACGAAGCACCACAGAGTAGCATTTAACAAGAAAGTTCTACCAATGTCGCACTTGGCTAGAGCAGGCATTAAACCTTAAATTTTTTGACTTTAAAGTCAACTCACTAACGCTGCGCCACAACTGCTGTTTTGCAACGTTAGTTTGGAATTAGCATTGTGTCTGAAATTTATCTTGAATTCCATAAAAAATGTTACGACCATTGGTTACTTTTATTACTAAAGTTTAGTGTACTAAAATGAACTCTCCTAATTCAAAATTTTTTGATCTTTTTTATCTAACGTGGAAATCTTAGAGTTGCTACTTCTACAAGAAGTTGCTTAAACCCAAATATACCTTTAATTCATTCTCTCTCTTTTTTAAAAGACTTTGTGATCCTTAGCTAATTTTGGGCCCATTAGTCATTGATGATTTTAATAAACAATTATTGTTTGAAATGGTTTTAATTATAAATTTATTGTACATATATGTTTAATTATTGTTTGGATGGCTGTTTAAATTCTAAACTATATTTGCAAGAATTTGTGAAAATCTTTCAAGTTAACAATTAGATTCTTTTATTTTTGATAACGTACAGTTGAAAAAAATTTTCAATAATCAGTACTTCTACAATTTTCAATGCTTTAATATGAAAGTCTGTAAATTAAGTCATAGGAAATAACGATTCATAGTAAGAAAAACTATGATTAATTCCATCAAAGAACGCACTCCTGTTGTCCCGTTTCTCTTTTCTAACACACTTTCTTCCGATCTGGTAACAAATTTAACAAATTTAATCGACGCTTAGTTTCAACAACTCTAAAAAATTTAACTTCAACAAACTAAAAAAATTTAACAGGAGGCAAGCTTTAGCAAGTTTATCATTATCATATTACTAATATCATATAACTAATTGTATATTTGACGTACCTAATAAACCCCGATAGCCTAATATCTACTCGATAAACACAAATATTGAAAAAATTTTTTTTAACGCATCCAAGCTCTTTTCCGGTGGTATTATTTAATGTGAGATATCTAAAAAAACTTTGAAATCTTAAATTCTTCGAAAATTTTAATACTCATTCCAGGAATAAATCCAACTATTTGCAATACAATTTTTGTTTGTTCTTCTAAAATAGCGTACTATATTAAATATTGAAATAAAATTTTGACTTTTTTTTAGAGAAAAGATTTTAGCATCAATTTCCTGGGTAACAATTTAATCAACTCTTTTTACGTGTGATTGGTTTCTTCAACCATTATAATGTTTCATCGTTCATTGTCATTAGACAGTAAATTATAAACTGTTAAAAAAGCAACAACTATACAAATACAAAAAAACTGACTAAGATGCCCGAAATATTTGCATATATATATATATATATATATATATATATATATATATATATATATATATATATATATATATATATATATATATATATTCGGGGTACACAGAAAAACCGCCGGAATAAAGAGGTAACGAGTACTTGTCTCTGACCGGGTACCTAACAAGTACACGGCATTTTTTTCCTAGTACCTGAGATATAAAATAGGCCGGGATCGAGTCGGTGACGCGAAATAGATTGACTCCCCAAAAAGTTATGTCCCGGTTAAAACATTTTAACCGCCCGGTTAATCTATTTCAAAATAAATTAACCCCGGGAGTTAAATTATTTTAAAATATAGCGAAATGGATTAACCGGGGACTTAAGTATTTCTAACCCCCACTGAAATAAATTAACTCCCTTTAATACGCGTTTTAAATAATTTAACTTAAAATTATATCTACAAAATTGTGTAAGTATTCTATTCTAAAATTTTTTTAAAATATATTTAGTATTATATATATTTAAATATATAATATATAAATATTTAGTTAGCGTTGAATAAAATTACTTCATAACTTTTTATTTTTGACAAGCCTTTATCTTATATATAAAAAGGAAATCAAAACAATAGTAATTGTATTGCACGAACCGAAGTTCTATTACTATTACTATTGTTTTGATACTAATACTTCAGAACCATTCTCTTTTGCTAATAATAATGTCTAAGGTTATAGAGTTTATATCTATACTATACTCTCTTTCTCTCTCTCTCTCTCTCTCTCTCTCTCTCTCTCTCTCTCTCTCTCTCTCTCTATATATATATATATATATATATATATATATATATATAGATATAGATATAGATATAGATATATAGATACATATTGTATATTTATATATTGTTATTATATTTTTTCTTTGATAGAGAAAAATTTATTGTTTTGTGAAAACAGTTACCTAATATTGTTAGAAAAATACAAACGTCTAACTAATCGACAATCCTGGGAAGAAAATTCAATGAAAGCAGCTATTGAATCAGTAATGAAGAAGGAAATAGGGTATAAGGAGGCATCGTTAATGTTTTACATCCCAACAACGACACTGCAAGACAGAATAAAAAGACTTCAGCAAGGGAGTTTAAAACTAAGTAGTTGTGCAGTAAAAAAACTTGGGAATTTAAATCAGTTTTTAACCTTGAACAAGAGTAAGAGTTAGCTAAACACCTAATTTTTCTCAAGAGTCGCTTGTTTCCAGTTTCAATGAAAAATTTGAGAGAATTATCATTTTAACTAGCTGAAAAGAACAAGATGCCACATAGCTTTAACAAAAAAAAAGGAATGGCAGGCTGCCAGTGGGCAGAAAGCTTTTTAAAACACAATCCTGTTATTTTTTTGCGTATGCCAGAGGGAACTTCTGGAGCTAGAGCAACGGGATTTAACCGACCTGCTGTGAATAAAATTTTTGAACTATTGACTAAAATCATAGATGAAAATAACATAACTCCAAATAATATATATGTATATATATATATATATATATATATATATATATATATATATATATATATATATATATACATATATATATATATATATATATATATATATATATATATATATATATATATATATATATATATATATATATATATAAAAAATGTGTATGAGTGCCTCTGGTAGTATACGTGCCCCCCTTGATTTTTTCCCCCCGTGTTAGAGCTCCCAAGAATATTAATATAATCGAAAAAGCTCCTCTGGGTACTATTGCATCATATCACTCTAGTGGTTGCAAGTGGATGCAAGCAGATATACTTTTGAAGTGGTTTAACCATTTTCTGTCCTTTGTAATGCCATCCAAAAAAAGGCCTGTACTGCTATTATTAGATGGTCATGCAACACATACAAAAAATATGGAGTTCATAATGAAAGCACGTGAAAATTATGTTACTGTTATTTGCTTTCCACCACATTGTTCACACCGTCTGCAGCCACTAGATGTCTCCTTCATGGCACCATTTAGTAGCAACTAATCGAATGAAGTTCGTATTTGGCTGCGTACACATTATCCTAGAGTTGTGACCAAATATCAGATTCCAGAACTGCTTATATAAAATCTGCAAACATGTTGACAGCTGTAAATTGTTTTAGAAAGACTGGAATAAGTCCACTTAATTCTGAAGTTTTTGATGATTAGATGTTTGAGCCTTCAGAAACAACCAAACTGACTAACAGGTCAATTCCTGAGATGGATTCAGCAACACCAAATCTAACTACCAAGTCTCAAACACAAACTATTTCACTGCAAGAATTATCCCTGACATATTGCTCTGAATCAGAAACTTTGTCTTCGACATCTATGGCTTCTTTCACAATTGCTTCACCTGCAGAAATTGTAAGTATTTCGAATGAGAAAACTCAGCAAACTCGCAAACGATGCCAAAAGGGCAAAACAGCTATATTCACCAGTTGACCATATAAAGCGGAACTGGCAAAAAAGATGATTATAAAAACTAAAAAAAGAAAAAGCGCTCAAACCGTTGACAAGACTGTAGAAACAAAAAATGATACACCTGCAGAAATTGTACCACGAAAAGTATACCCCCAGCGATTTTTGTGATTTTTGTTTAATAATATTTTCAAAAACTGTTGCATTTTTTTCTAAATTGCTAAAATTAAAAGCCTTTTTTTGTTGTTGTTGGTTGTTGAAATACACTGATAAAAAAACACAGATCATTTTTATTTTCATATTTCATTAATCTAAACCTTGTTGGGGTTGTTACGACCCCACTTCCCTATATATATATATATATATATATATATATATATATATATATATATATATATATATATATATATATATATATATATATATATATATATATATATATATATATATATATATATATATATATATATATATATATATATATATATATATATACATATATATATATATATATATATATATATATACATATATATATATATATATATATATATACATATATATATATATATATATATATATATATATATATATATATATATATATATATATATATATATATATATATATATATATATATATATATATATATATATATATATATATATATATATATATATATATATATATATATATATATATATATATATATATATATATATATATATATATATATATATATATATATATAGGGCCACAACCGTTTTTTTCACTAAGTCTAATTTTTGTGTTATAACATTTTCAAAAACCGTTTTATTTTTTTCTTAATTGCAGCAATTTAAAGCTTAATGATGTGTTTATCGAAATACACTGTTAAAAAAATGCATGCCGTTTTAATTTTCATACTCCATTAATCTAAACGTTACGGGGGCTGTTATGCCCCCACTTCCCCTATATATATATATATATATATATATATATATATATATATATATATATATATATATATATATATATATATATATATATATATATATATATATATATATATATATATTATATATATATATATATATATATATATATATATATATATATATATATATATATATATTGCCATTATTAATATATGATATAATAATAGTAGAAATATAATTTATATCCATATCAATAACTAATTAACAGATTTAAAAACAACACATTTGGAAAACATCAAATTAAAACACTTTTTTTGTAATTCGTATAAGTTGTTCCAAGGTAGTTAAAATATTATGGAGAGTTAATTTGTTTCGCCGACAGAGGTTAATTTATTTCAAGGGGAGTTAATCTATTTCGAAATAGATTAACTCCCTGGGTAATTTTTTACGCAACGGGAGTTAATTTATTATGGGGTTAATTTATTTCATGACACCGGCTACACGCTCTACTATAGGCAAATTGTCTTCGATTGATTAAATAAATTTATTGTTTAAATAACATTAAAACATTTAACATTTTATGCAGCTAAAAAGTTTACTTTATTTACATAATTCTTTAAGGGGAATTTTATGATCGATTGTATGAAAAGCTTTCGATAAATTTATTTAACTTCTTTAGTGTATTAGGGCAATTCTATGCTCAAGTGAGTTATTTCAATAAAATGAATAAATATCTTCAAACAAAAACCAAGTAATCATTGTTTTGCCATTTGTTTAAAAATTTTAAATTTTGATTAATAATGTTAATAATTGTGTTTCTTTTTTGCTTTCAATTTTAAATGCTCAGCTTTACGTGAATAATAGTTTTTATTCACGTAAAGCTGTGCATTTACTGAGTAAATTGCTTAACTTTACGTGAATAAAAATTTGAGGAAAACTTCTTAAGTTTTTATTTGCGTAAAGGTGACCAATCACTGAGTAAAAGCATTGCTCATTTATATTCACCCGGCCAAAAATGTCCCGTAAGTAACGGTGGAATTGCGCATTACGGAAACACATTTTGTAAGTGCTTTTACGAGTGTTAAAAAATACATATTTTTTAAAAATCCTGTTATATCAAAAAATAACAGGTGTTATATTAAATGTAATTTTTATAAAAAGGTTGTCGAAGAGACTCTGTGAAAAGGTTGAGGTAATAGTCTTATCATCCATGCCTTCTTTGAGTCCCTTTCTATTTATATTGTATATAGCATATAATTTAAAAAGAAAAGCGCAAGCTTTTATTTTTTCAATATAATTGTATAAAGCTCTTTGTTGAAATTTATTATACTATATAATTAAAAAAAAAAAAAATAGTTTGTTATAAACTTGTTTACTTTAAATGTATAATTTTCTACCAAAGAAGAAAAAAAAGAGTTCAGGTAGTATAAAAGGCCACATATACTGGAAACGTAGAAAATTTTGCCTTTTTTTTGAGTGTAAATTTTTTAAAGTAAGAGGGTTAAATTAAATTATATAAAATTCGAGGCAATAATTTGTAACACTGGTTCTACTTTGAAAACTGGTATTAATAATGCCTTATTTTATTAAATAATGTATAACTTTGAATCGTACAACTTGTCAATGACTTTATTTATGCGAGTTGTATTTTTATTTTAAATTCTAAATTTGGGCCAACTGATACAAAAAAGTAGTTTAATTTACTAAATATCACAGTTGGATCGGAGGAAAAAAAAGAGGATTTATTGTTAACTTTTAAAATTTGGGGCGGTGCGCAAGTTTTTAAATTATCTTAAAAAAAATTGTACTACTTGTTAGAGTAGTTTTTTTTTATTTTTCAAAATTTTTATAAATAATCTTACTTTGATCTGTTTTGGTTTTTAGGTATTTACCTTAAATACAAGTGTCGTGAGATTAGATTGATCTTTTTTTTATTTTCATTTCGGTGCCCCAAGAAGATCTTACAGTCTTATCGCAGAGCACCGCAGATGAGCATTTAATCGAAAGCTCATGCCTCCTTCCTAACCCATGTCGCAAAACTTGCCCAGAGTGGGGTTTGAACCACGGATCCTTTGTTTCTGAGGCAAGTGCGCGCTACCACTGCGCCACGGCTGCTCAATCTTGTTCTTCACATTTTCTCTAAAAATCTCCGCATTTTTTAGTTTTGAAATAAACCGATTTAAAAAATAAAAGCTTTAGGAGACGGCATATAAAAGTTTTTTTATTAGTTATGTTTTCTTCACAACTTTTTTTATTATAACTTTAATTCCAATACAGTAAAAAAACATAAGTTTAAAGTGCATAATACAATCAATGACTCAAATTTTTCAAAATGTGGAGGTTGAACAAATAAATTTTAACTTCGCGATATATGGCATTTGCATAATTTTAGAGGATTTTTATGAGATCTTTTGAGTTTCATGGTGATATTAAACTTTATATTTTTTTAACTATATTTTGGAAAATTAATGTTGTATATTTTGTAAAAAGTTTTAAAAGACATGTTATAACCTAGATTATCGTCTCCAGAAATTTTTACTTGGTTTCAACGAAGTAGAAACAATTGTTCTTAACCCAGTGGGCAAAGGACCTAAATAAGACGTCTTTTGAACGTTCAAAAGACGTCCAAAACGTTCAAAAGACGTTTAAAAGACGTCTTTTTTACGTCCTGTGCCCACTGGGTAGTTAATCTAAATTTGCTGTAAGTAAGGGTGGTAAGAGTTTAACCCAACCTAGTATCAAAAATGTCTTCTCCTTATAAATAAACTTATATTTATATAAACTGAGATTAGTATACAATTTAAAATACATACAATCAAAATTATGTTTTACAAGAATTTACATGTAGTATACATCATCTTATGAGAGGTTGTGTTTACTATCTCCTTACATTAAGAACGCTTGCTGTCTTTTTCTTAAGAGTCTTGGTGATGAAGCAAAATATCTCTGGTATTGACAATTTAAGACTTCTTCCGCTGCAATAAGACAAACAGAAACTATGTTAGTAAGGTTATGAGGTATTGCATAAACTTATTATTGGTTTTAAATTTATCGAGTTAATTAAAAACTCCCAAAAATCTGTGAAAAGGTGCAGCTTAGTTACATTTACATGCTTGAATTGTTTGTAAAATGCTTTAAAAAATACGACCTGTCCCAGTGGGCACCAAGACGTCTATGAGACGTCGATTTAGTGTCTCAGATGTCTTGAGACATCTGAGATAAAAGTGAGACATTTAAAAGACGCCTTAAAGATGTTTGCATATTATGTATGTGGAACTCTAAATTTTTCCGTCACCTATTTTTTCCGGAAGTTCTGAATACTGCGTTTTTGACATTTTTCAACAATACTCTTGTTATGATTAGGATCGTTTTACATCGTTTAAACTAGTTTTAATGATAATAGTTTAAAACATGAAACATTAGTGCATGTTCTCATATATTTTTAAATTAATATTTAATCTCCTACATCTTTTAACTTAATGTTTGATCTCATATATTTTTTAACTTAATGTTGATAGCTTAAATGCTAGTTTTGTGTGTTTGTTTGTAACCATCGGATTTAACATTATTATTACACTTGAAGGTAAGAAACTTTTGTTTTCAAATTTTTATTAATAATAAAGTGTTCATTAAACTTCATTAAAAACCCAAGCTAAGTGAAATCTGTTTTATCTTGATTAATATTTTTCTTCTCTTTGTTTGCTCACCCTATTCCACCATTGGACTTAATAATATTATTATATATAGTCAAGTGACTCTTTGGTCGTGAACATATGACTATCGGATTAAACATTAGAATTGTACTTCAGGGTATGCAAAAAGTGTTTTAAAACTATAGCTTTCTCGCAGCAAACGTTAAAATTCTATATTTTCTCTTCTACTATATATATATATATATGTACATATATATATATATATATATATATATATATATATATATATATATATATATATATATATATATATATATATATATATATATATATATATGATTTAAATATTGACATCTTCTAAAAGAGTATATATATATATATATTTTTTATTTATTTTTTTTTATTATTTTATTTTAGGTGCCCCAAGAAGTCCTAACGGTCTTGTCACGGAGCACCGCGGAAGTGCATTTAACCAGGAAGTTCACGCCTCCTTCCTTACCGTGACGCGAAAATATGTCCAGAGCTCGTTTCGAACCTGGATCTCCTGCTTATAAAGCAAGCGTTCTAACCACTGCGCCACGGCCGCATAATATATATATACACTGCGCCACGACCGCATATATATATATAAACCATTTTAAAACATCAGATAATACGAATTCTCTCAATACTAAATAATTTATTTTTCAATTTTCGCCGGATTATAGGCACCGGCATCATCAGCATATAATATAATATAATTACAAAAATTGTGACCGTTAAATAACAACTAAAAATTTTTAAATTTTGACGTCACCTTTATAATGGCTTCTTTTACTTAAGTATGAATAAAATGAAGTCCAAAAATTTGTTTTAACATATTGTCCATTGTCTAAATTCATACCACCGTACATTGGAGAACATTGATGTTTTTGCATCTCCAAGGCTTCACGGACTTTTCTATCAAATTTTTTATCCTCAACTTTAAGTGTTTCTGCCCTATCCCATTAGCCCTATCAAAGAAATTGTAGGAAGGTTATTAGAGTTTGATAGAATTTCATTTTTATTTGCTAAAAGTTTTTTTTAACGTAAAAAGAAATATCTTAAAGCATTTTTTCATCGTGCCCATTTTCAGTAAACACTTGAATTAAAAATTTTATCTCATCTTTTGAATGGTTTTCGCTGCATATTGAGTATGCTCTGTGTATATATCCGTTAAATATTGTTTTTAAAATTTTTTTCAATTGATATGAAATCCTTTCATAGATATGTAGACTTTTTTAACAAAACTAAGTCGTGGTTAATTGACAAATATGAAATTCAGGTATCCTTTGTTAATGTGAACTTATACCCATCAATACCATTAAAAGAAGCAACTTTAGTACTTTTGGATCAATTAAATAAAAGCGTTTTTTACAAAAACTCAACTATCGTGATTAGAATGAAGTTTGATTTGGATATTGATTATCCCAGCTAGCACACATACATTGATAAAACGTTAGAACAATGTTGTGCGTTGCGTTGGCCCAACATCGACCGCCAACGTTGTTTTTATATCATTTTGGTTACAAATGCGACGTCGCCAACAACCAAAAAACAACGTTGGTTCAATGTTGTATTTTAAGTCGGCATTGGGTAATGTTTTACTTTGATTCAACGTTGTACTTTACGTTGTATTTTACGTTGGCAAAGCGTTGTATTTTACGTTGGTAAAACGTTGTATTTTACGTTGGTAAAACGTTGTATTTTACGTTGGTAAAACGTTGTATTTTAAGTTGATTCAACGTTATATTTTACGTTTCCTCAACTTTATATTTACCTTTTATCGGAACCGAATTTATTTTTTTTCATGTTATGCATATACATTTAAACTTAAAATATTATGTATTTATACGCGTGTATAATTGTATATATTCGTATAAATGCATTTATATATACGCATTTCCGCCATTTTGATGCAGAGTTAACAATATTTACTACATATAATTATACTTATTGCTATGCATCTGATTACAAAGACATTATTTATGTTTGTTTTGCTTGTGGTCTAATATTTCATTACATAAAAAAGAGAAAAATATATAAGCAAATATATTTCCATGATGAACTGAAATATCTAAATGAAAAATAATTCTCATAAATTATACAAATGTATATTTGTTTATCTGCCTTTTCTCTATGCAAACGTAACGTTAATCCACTGTATAAAATCCAACGTTGTTCCAATGTATGTATATACATCAAATCAACGACGGGTGAATAACATTGCATCAACGTTGGGTTTAGATCGTAAAAAAAATCAACTTTTTGCGATGTTTTTGCATACATTAATTCAGCGTTGGTTTATACACATTAAATCAACGTCAGTTTAATAACATTGGATCAACGTTGGGTTTACATCGTAAAAACAATCAATTTTTTGCGATGTTTTTACATACGTTGAACCAATGTAAATGAGCCAGCTGTTTTTAGTTCCATCGGTATTAATTTCATCATTAAACAAATGACATTGGATCAACGTTGGTTTTGCATTGGAAATAACAGCCGACGTTTACATTGGTTTTACATACGTTGGCCCAACGTAAGTGTGCTAGCTGGGATAGCATCTTTCCTGTAAGCCTTGAACTCATATTTTCCATATGTATACACTGTTATTAATAATATATTATTAATAACAGTTATATCCAAAAAGTTAAGTATCTTATTTTTGTTTTCAATTTCAAAAGTATATTTTAAAGAAGGATGTTGTCTATTAAGGATTGTTTGGAACTGTTCCACTTGCTTTAAGTTAGAAAATCTAGCGTGGCTATTATCTAAATATCTATGAAAGAATTTAATATCAATTAAAGGAATCATTGTCATTGTCATTTTTTTTTGCCTTTTCCTCATGGTATTGTAAAAAAAGATTGAGCCAAAACAACCATAAAAGACAATCCAATTGGGCCTGAATTCTCCAACTCATGAATCTCACCGTTCCACAAGAAATAACAAAGAAACAAACAAAGTTCAATTAGATGTTTTGTTTCAGTTAAAGTAAGCTTAGTTGAGTTTTTGTAAGAAACGCTTTTGTTAATAAAGTCTACATATCTATGAAAGGATTTCATATCAATTGAAAAAAATTTTAAAAGCAATATTTAACGGATATATACACAGAGCATACTCAATATGCAGCGAAAACCATTCAAAAGATGAGATAAATTTTTTAATTCAAGTGTTTACTGAAAATGGGCACGATGAAAAAATGCTTAAATGCTTTCTTTTCACGTTAGAAAAAACGTTTAGCAAATAAAAATGAAATTCTATCAAACTCTAATAACTTTCCTACAATTTCTTTACGATAGATACCAATAATAACTCCAAGACTTAAAAGAATATTCAGAAAAGTTGGTTACAGAACTGTTTTTAAGTCAAACCTAACATAAAAACGCTATTAACGTCTAGAAATAAATCAAAATTACCACGCAACAGCCAACCTGGAACCTTTTTAATTAAGTGCAAATGCTCCAAAGTGTATGTCGGTAAATCGAAACTTCAAATAAGAACAAGGGTTCAACAACACCAAAAATTTTTAACTGAAGGCAAGTTAAACCAGTCTGCATTAGCTTTGCATAAAGTAAATTGCGATGAGGATATTCAATGGGATAGGGCAGAAACACTTAAAGTTGAGGATAAAAAATTTGATAGAAAAGTCCGTGAAGCCTTGGAGATACAAATACATTAATGTTCTCCAATGTACGGTGGTATGAATTTGGACAATGGACAATATGTTAAAACAAATTTTTGGACTTCATTTTATTCATACTTAAGTAAAAGAAGCCATTATAAAGGTGACGTCAAAATTTAAAAATTTTTAGTTGTTATTTAACGGTCACAATTTTTGTAATTATATTATGTTATATGCTGATGATGCCGGTGCCTATAATCCGGTGAAAATTGAAAAATAAATTATTTAGTATTGAGAGAATTCGTATTATCTGATGTTTTAAATTGGTTTATATATATATATATATATATATATATATATATATATATATATATATATATATATATATATATATATATATATATATATATATATATATATATATATATATATATATATATATATATATAAATGGGGGAAAGGCGCCTATGATGGCATAGCGCCTATGATGGCATACCAGTCATATTTCCATTAAAATTGGTTTTGGTAAAAAAATGATTAGACCTACATGACTATACTGACTTTACATTAGTTTTAGTGAAAAAACGTCTCTTCTGCACAAGTATTGTTTTTATAATCAACAAAAATCGATTTTGGGATGTGCTGTTGTAGTTTTATTTCCTTCATATATTTAAGATTGTGATTTTACTATTAACTGTGCAGAAATGAAATTTTCATGCATTTTATATTCAAGTTTTGTGTATTTAGTGGAATAGTTACTTTAATTTTATCTTTTGAACAAAGCAGACACAGCTTGTTTTAATGAAAATGATGACTTTTACCCATGATGGCATACTGACGAGTTAGGGGTGTTGAAATATTGACGAGTTGGGAAAATCTTTTTTTTTTATTAGAAAAACTTATTTTTAAGCAAAGTTAAACGAAAGCGATGCTCCAAAATTTTTTTGGTCCAAAAAATACGTAAAACGCAATATATCCAATGCGCATGCGCAAAATTTTACAATGCTGGTGTGAAGCATGAAATGGTAAATTAGGATGGTTTCGAGTAATTTCTGGCTTTTCTGAGGGAAGACTCTAAGGTTAAATGAAATCATTAAGTTACCCTCGATCCTAACTAGCCCCATCCTCCCCTATGCCATCATAGGAGCAGTGGTTGCCTATGATGGCACACTTGTGCTTTTTTTACAATAAGAATAACTTATAAAAAAAATAAAACTGATAAAAACTCCCAGGGTAATCTTTGTTCTAGATGTAACAAGGAATGTATCCATATCAAAACTTTTATTATTGGTCTTCAGGATACTGAATAATGAAGCTTCAAAGTTAAGTATGCCATCATAGGCGCCTTTCCCCTATATATATATATATATATATATATATATATATATATATATATATATATATATATATATATATATATATATATATATATATATATATATATATATATATATATATATATATATATATATATATATATATATATATATATATATGTATATATATATATATATATCCCAGCTATCCCAGAATTGACTTACACATAAGGGTTTACCACTTCAAATATTACTGAAATTCAGTTTAGGCCGATATTGGGATTACGTATTGCAATTCCGCGGTATCCGCGCGGAAATTTTTAATTTCTGTGCGGATCCCGCGGGATTGGTAGATTTTTTATGCACATTATAAAAGGCAAAATGACAATTTTATTTTTCTTTCAAGTATTTCAGAAAAAATATACTCAACTTATTAAATTGATAAGATGAGGTAAATAAAGCCAAAAAACACAATTCATTTGTAAATCAATATAATTCTTAACATTTAATGAACAAAAAGATAAGCCAAAATACGTATTTTTTTAAATATCAAATATGAGAAAATTGTTGTAAGAAATGCGCTTTTAAGAAACAAGTATTTCAGAGAAAAATATATTCAACTTATTAAATTGATAAGATGAGGTAAATAGGAATAAGTATTTGGGAATTGTTAATAGAATCTACAACTTCTTTTTCTTCGATTTCATTTTCTTCGTCTTCATTTCTTTCAATTGCATAAATTCTCATTAAAATTTTTTTAATTTCTTGACGCACAACTGTTCTTTTTGGCATTGAAAAAGTATTTTTATTTTTTTTAATTTCTTGTTCATATTTTTTAGAATTTTGTAAATAAACTAGTAGTCCATTTAAACTCTTATTACAACATTGTGTAAATCTCTCACGAAGTGCCGCGGCTTTATCTATGCTCAAAAGTGATGATTGCTTTTGTAATTTATCTAACATTAATTGAAAAGTTGTTTCCGCAGTGACAAGGTTCGATTCTCTCCTGCATAATAGTTCGAGACTAAATTTTAGTGATGCCAGGGAAATAATTAAGTAATTGATTTGGGATCATTGTTCTTGGGTGAAACGAATTTCTGACCCAACGTCAACTAAGGCTTTTTCAATACACACTTTTAGTCTATGAAATCTTTCTAACATTTCGAACAAACTGTTCCACCTCGTCTTACAATCAAGAATCAACTTAAGCTTTTTCCCGTGTTCTTGTAGGATATACTTCTGTAAATATGTATCATTTTTGACAGGAGAGTTTTAAAATATTTTCGCAACCTTTCTCACTTTGTTCATGAAATCTTTGTTATTGCTAACTAATTCAGCAGATGGTCGGTCCAAAATTACTGTCAAACCATATTCTTTATTTATAACTTCATCATTATCAATGTTACCATATTCATCTTCTTCTTCACAATTTTCATATGTAGTAAACGATTCTTCAACTTCCGTTGTTTTTCTTGTATAAGATATCAATAATTGCAAGTTGTATTCCGTGAGCATAACATAGTTGTTGATAGCAAGACATCATTTTACCGACTTTCATCACACCCGCTCCATCAGTGGTCATGGCAATAATGTCTTTTTGGAGGTCAATATTGAAGCTATTTAGCCTTCCTGCAACTAACTTAAAGCAATATTCTGCATTACACGATACATGGACTCGAATCAATCCAAGATTAAAGTGTTTCGCCTCCATATGTACATTTAAGTTTAAGTATCTCTGATAATTTTTTGATGCCCATCCGTCACACGTTATTGAAAACTTTTGATTTTGCTTTTTTAGTGATATGAATTTTTGCATGATATCGGCTTTTAAAGAATCTGAGAATTTAACTACCGTCGATCTTATAGTATTAAGTGAAGTTGGGAGCCGGAAACCACTCTTTGAAAACAAATACCGCAAATCTGAAGATGTGCAAAAACTATTAAATGTAAAGCTATCTTTAGCAACCATACGCGATACCATTTTTTCCATAGAAATTTTTTTTACGAAAAACGTGTCAATTGTTCTGACCTATTTCGATAGAATTACTTCTTCGTCTTCGTAGTCGATGTAAACCAAGGGGGCACGGCACACACAATTTTTAAAGTCTTTTTAAAAAGTAGTTTTTAAAAGTATATAAAAAATATTTTTGTCAATGAGTATGTTGAAAACGTGAATTTGAAAACGTGCGTGCTTAATAACAAAAAATTATTATGCACTCACGTTTTCAATTTCACGTTTTCAACATACTTATTAACAAAAATTTCAGCATACTCATTAGCGAAAATTTTAACATAATCTTTAACTAAGCAAAAAAAAATTGAACGAGTTCGTCTAATGTTTTGCTAAATAATTGTTTATTTTTGAATGGTTTTTTTATATTTATAGCTAAGAAAAATACTTTAAAAGCTAAAGATATATATATACTAGAAGTACAAATAAAAAAAATGACAAATTTAGACAGTTTCTGATAAATTGCAAGAATATCCATATTAGAGATTAGAGAAACAAAATTTTTAGAGACTATTATCATGATTTCGCGAAGGGTCTTCTGATATTTTTTTTTCAGAGCGCCAAAGACTTGAATGGTCTAGCCTTCACTGTGCTCAATATACATGGCCTAGTACACTTGCATGAAGATGTTGAGTTTTCAGCCAAGTTGCTAAATGAAATTTCAGCATTCCTATTTGAAAACTTCATGAAATCAATCAAAAAAATGGTAAAAAATGCGAATAACCGATTTGCAAAAGTAAAGAAACAATTTTCAGAAACCGGATTGCAGAGATCAGTGCACATTGCTGGACCTAAAATTTTAGTAAGAAAACGAGATTCTTTTTTTTTTTTTTTTTGAGAAAGTAAGGAGAATATGCTATCATGCGACGAAAGATCGACAATGATAATAACCAGTGTGATACCTTTAAATTGGCAAAATGTGAAAACTTCTTTGTATCACCAACAAACTCTAAAGAATTAAACATATCAGTGATAAAAGATTTTAACAATTTGTCATTCAAATCAGTAGTTAAACACTCCAGAATTATCATGTAAAGTTGCTCGCATGAAGTACCACAGGAGTAGTTTTTTGTTGTATCCGCTTCTGCACATGTGTTAAAAGCTATTGTAGGTTGTTTAAAATATAGAACAAAGTAACACTATTGATTTTGATTTCACTTTTCCCTCATCACATTTTCTGTTTGTTCTCAAAGAATTTGTTAAAATATTTTGAATAAAATGCAAAGTTTTTACTTAAAATTCCCTCATAGTAAAAGAAATAACCTTTTTAATTCCAGTTTCAAATTTGC
This sequence comes from Hydra vulgaris, assembly GCF_038396675.1. Lineage (NCBI taxonomy): Eukaryota > Metazoa > Cnidaria > Hydrozoa > Anthoathecata > Hydridae > Hydra > Hydra vulgaris. The sequence continues at coordinate 27,198,433 of NC_088923.1, forward strand.
ATTCACATTGTACAATAATATTAAAATTGGGCACATTCTTTGTAATAATAATTACTCCATTAAACACTAATACAATTGTTGATTGTGTAATGACATATTTTTTCTAGTTTGTTCATCAATTAATTTTAATTTAACATAATTATGTCTATTTTCCATTTATAGTGTGTATAATTTGTAGTGTCGTTACTTTGTTAAATTAAAACTTTCAAATCCATGTTTTTTAATTATTTTTAACTTTTTTAAATCTTTTTCAACCGGAATTATAGCTTCAATTGAGTCAATATAACTATTATTTTGTTATTGGTAAATAGATAGGTAAATAAATAAATTCATAAAATAAATAGTAAAGAAAAAAATGTTTTTACTTTGTTTTGATCACAACAAACAATCAACATCTAACAATTGTTGATTGTTTGTTGTGATCTCCACAAATAATTCTTTTGCATGTTGTCTAATCCTGCTCATTTGATGCAGTCATATTTCATTATAGACTCACCTTAATACTTTACTTTCACTCACTTATAAAGAAAAATTGTAATCATTTGTAGTATGGTATACATAAAAATGTGGTCTCTTGTTGTGTGGGAAGAGGATTGAAAGTTCATGGGAAATGTAGTTCTATATGTTTGGATTGACGTTGAAATACTTCAATGGCCACCATTCCAATAGTTCCAAAAGATGACTGGAGACGTTACTCTATAATGAAAATCAAATTGACACATTGTAAGTATTTTGAAATGAAACAAAATTTGTTTTTTTTTTTGCTCATTTTATCTTTCACGAGTGTTGGGATTCCAAATGTCTTTTCAGTTTTTATTGTAACAATCAATAATCTGGATTATAAATACTAAACATTTGAAAGTGAAAATTATTTTTACTTATTATTGGGTTTAAATCCTTGGACTTATACCCAGGTTTGTATCATAAATCTCTAATCCTTGAGCCTCGTTTTGATATACTATTGTATCAAAATGAGGACTTTTCATTTTTTTAGCTGACAAGGAAGAATGCATGACCTGCAACTACACTACAGCAGCTGATAGTAGCAATGACAAAAAAAAGGTTCAAATTAATTGAATTGTTATACATAAGAAGATCTTTTTTTTATATAAAAAAAAAAAAAATGAAGTTTTTGCTTAAATCAGTTATTTTTCACTCTAACTGATGCAACTTCGCCAAGTGGATGGATGCAACTGAAAAGACTGCACCAAAAATATTATGAAACGTGTTCTGAGCAATGAGGTAATGGCTAATTTGAACATGCAGTGCCTTGGTAAAGAAACAAGAAAAAGAACTAAATTTGCGGGTACGAAAATCTACCGCCTTATATACAATAATTTTCGGAAATACATAAATTTCTGAAAACAACGGAAACTGAGTTTTACAAGAAAACTCAGAGGATATTAAGAAATGCTCCAGCGCGCAAGAATGCTGAACTAAAAAAATAATATATTAAAATAAATATTTAAGCTTTAATTAGTTTTTATTGTATTGTACCTTCTAATATATGTGTATTGCATGTTTTTGAAATAATAATTTTCATCTTTGCAATATAAAGTATTCATCTGGTATTTATTTTACATAACACTAATTTAGTCCAAATGTTTTATTGTTTTGTAACCTTTTTAAAGCAAATTAGCCGTCTTCAAAATTACTGGTATGAGGTGTCTCGAAGACATCTGATAGGTGGTAGTCTCGCAGATGACTAATTCGAGATGCCTCAAATACATCTGAGTTCAGACATTTAAAAGGTGTTAACGTAGTAGCCATCTTTAAGATTACTAATTTGAGGTGTCTTTAAGATATCTAGTATGCAGATGTATCACAGATGAATGATAAAAGATGTCTCAAAGACATCTGAATTCAGACGTCTAAAAGGGGTTAACATTGAGATTTCTTTTAGATGGCATTTAGACACCAGTCTGAGACGTTGTTGAGATGTCTAATAGACATCTTGGTGCGCACTGAGGTATATCTTTAACATGATCAGTTATCTTCAGCTAAAATATAAAACATTTTTAACTATGGTCAAAAAAACACAAGTTAAATTTTATGTAATCTAAAATCATGAACGTTATCCAAAAATTTCCAAAGTATAATTTGTAAACAGTAAAAGTCACAAAAAACGTGCAATAATAAATATATATATATATATAAATATATATATATATATATATATATATATATATATATATATATATATATATATACATATATATATATATACATATATATATATATACATATACACTGCCCGGCAAAAGTTTCCGGTCACTTAAAGTTTTAATAGTTTTATTAAATTTTAAATTTCTTTATAAGTCATAAATTAATTCGATTAAGATGCGCTAATGTTTTAAATAAACTTGAAATAATTGATATTAAATTTTAAAATTGTATATAAGCCATATAATAATTCACTTAAGATGTGGTAATGTGTTTTTAATATTGAAATACAAAACCTATGTTTTCTTCGTTTTTGGATAATAAATATGCTTGAACATACTTGGTATTATAAATTTGGTATTATAAACTTTGGATTTTGGATATAAACTTGGTATTATAAACTTTGGATTATAAATATGCTTGAACATACTTAGTAAAAAATTTGTAAATAAAGTTCAACTGTTCCTTTGTCATCAAAGCATGATTTCGTTGAAGTTAATGTTATATATTGGATTAATAAATTCATTTAGTAAATATTCAAGGCTGGATTAAGGGTTTTGGGGGCCGGAAGCCGAAAATATTTCGGGCCCCATTTCTAAAAAAGTGTATTTAAAAATGAATGCAAAAAACATAAGATTACTTTTTTATTTAAATAGAAATTTTTCTTGCTTCCACATTTGCAATATCAATTACAACATCTTGAGAATTTATATTTTTTAACAGTGTTCTTTTGTTTCAATTGTCATTAAACAAAGAGCATTTAAACGATCATTTAACATTGAAAAACGGAGATCATTCTTAACTATTTCCATTTTTGAAAATGCTCTCTCTACACTACAATTAGTAATGGGAAGAGTAAGAAAAATCCGATATGCGATGTCAACATTGGGAAAAACTGATTCTAGCTTATTCCTACGAATTGCTTGTAAACATTTAAGTGCTGATATATTCTTCTCATTTGCCATGAACTTGGAAAACTGGGTAATTTCATCAGGGAGCTGCGTATCTAAGTCTGAAAGATAAATCGTACACAAGGATTTGGCAGCAGCAACAATGACAGGAACAGTCATGATCTGAAAACTAGTTAGAAAACCAAACTTTCTCTCTGCAGACTCTTTTAAGCACATTTTCAACTTTTCTATGATTGGGAAAAATACTTGATTTTAAATTTTTCATTGCCACTTAGAACCGCTTCATTCTTGCTACTTTCACCAAACCCTAATTTGTGCGTCTTCTTTCTTTTATTTTCATGCTTGTACTGATTAGGAATAATGCTTGAGAACCTTTTAGCGCTTTCTTGAATGTCGAGAAAATTTTCACAAACTGACGTCACATATTCCAAAAGAGATTTAAGCAATCGAACACCAAGATCCAAATCTGCAGTTTTATCAAGTTTCATACTAGTAGCATCAAATCATAACATTATTCTGTGCCATAGCTCTGTCATAAAAGCAACTTCCAAAGTTTTCATTTCTTTTAAAAGTGCAGTGGCTTCTTTTTGTGTCTGACGTTTTTCATCTCTATCCAGAATAATTGATTCTAATGTCTCAAGGGTATGATTGTATTTTGAACGTAAAACTTTAGTAGAAATAGCTCTTGCTGACCACCTTGTCTCAATCAGGCTTTTAATGGTAACTTTCCTGTCCTTTCCAGCACCACCTACAAGACCTGAACAAACTATTTGCCATCTGTGAGTTGAAGAATCACAGAAGTTATACAGCGATTGGAGAAACCCAAAGAAATCGAATGCAGCCTCACAGCTGTCAACAGCATTTACGCCGTCTAAATTTAAAGAATGTCCTGTAAAAGCAATAAATTCAATGTTTGGGTTCTCATTTTTCAGTAGTGCTTGCAAGCCTTTGTATTTTCCTGACATCTTAGATGCATTGTCGTATGACTGACCACGAGCATCTTTAATGTTTAAGCCAAGTTTATCTAATGTTTTCTTGACAGCATCTGCCATAGCAGATGCCGTCAAGAAAACAAATAAATCTTTCTCCCACAACAGCTTCCTCCTTTACATTTCGAATGATTATTGCAAGTTGGTCACAGTGTGAAGTGTCAGTTGATGAGTCAACAATCAGTGAAAAGTATTTAGCACTGGCAATTTCGCTGCTGATGGAATCCAGAACTTTTTTTGCCATTAAGAAGACAACTTCTTCATAACTTGTTGATGAAATGTATGAAACATTTCCTCTGCCCTGGTTTCCTCGGCTTTCTAAGTGTTTAGCAAGGAATGGATCAAATTTTGCTAAGGACTCCAAGGCCCCAAGAAAATTTCCATTACTGAAGTCACCTATTTCTTCTGAATCACCTCTAAGAGCTAGACCTCGACTGCACAAAACTTCAAGCATTCAACAACTCTTCTCAGAACTTCCCTCCAGTAACGTTTTTCATCCTCCAACTGCTGTTTTAAAAGAATATCAATTTTTCCTTTTAATGTAACTTTTCCAAAATAGCACTGGACTGCATCAGAATGCTGCTTGCTTTGTTCGTGCCTATGTATAGAACGCAGTCCATGTGTCCAGTCGTTGAATCTAGATCTGAAATTGTCGTCTGAGTCTTGAAAAAGCAAGCAGAAGAAATAAAATATTTTTCCTGTGGATGGTGAATAAATAAGCCAGTCTCTCTTTCGAATTTCACCATTTTTCAATAAAGAAAAATAGATAGGAGAATACCTTATTTTGGTGTTTGTTACTTTTTTAGAGAATCTAAACTTTACCCAAACGACTTTTATTAAAAAAAATTTTTTTGATGAAGTTCAGCATTTTTTTCCGTCAGAAGAAATATTTTAGCCAGCGAAAAGCCTGTCGCACTTCTAAATGAAGTTTATGCAAAGCGGCTGTATTCAATATTTCCATAAGTGTGTGTTTCACTTAGAATCTTGCTCACATTACCCGTCTCAACATCTAAAGGTAAAAGATCTTTCAGCAAGTTAGGTATTATCAATGATTATCATCGTTCCACAATGAGCCAGGAGCAATTGTGCTACTTGATGATTCTTTCAATTGAATCAGATTTAGCCAATAACGCTTCTTATGAAGAAGTTATTTCAAACTTTGCCGCTAAGAAGACCGGAAAACGTGTTCGTCTATTTAGACATGATTTTACCATAGTTTGTTTTTGTGATTTTAGGTTTTCTATGAAAGTAAACCAAAAATAACTATACTAATTTTTTTGCTATTTATTTTTTTAATATGTATATATATATATATATATATATATATATATATATATATATATATATATATATATATATATATATATATATATACATATATATATATATATACATATATATATATATATCAAAAGGTCAAACAGCTCAGATCTTACGGGATGGCATATTATCTAAAACATTTACCATCAGTAATAGAGTGCGACAAGGAGGCGTAATGTCTCCTATGCTATTTAATATATATATAACAATCTTAGTGTTCTATTTAATAAAACTATCATAGACTGCTACTTGAGTCCTTCTCTCATTAACAATCTTCCTAATGCTGATGATATTGTTGTGTGCACCTTCAACCAAAGGTCTCCAGAACTTACTTGGCTTATGATCTAGGTATGCTGTAAAACATGATATATCTTATAATAATAATAAGTCTCAAGTAATATTTTTTTTTAAAGCTATGAACCCCTTGTAAATAGCCCTTGTTGCATATTATCTAACATGGTTTTCACATACACTACACGATATAAATATCTAGGTCACTTGATCTTAAATGATATGCAGGATGAAAAAGATATTTCAAAACAAGTACGCTCTATCTATGCTAAAGCTAACCTCATTTTTTGAAAGTTCAGCAAAACACAAATGCAAAGATCATATCATTTAATGCCTTTTGCAGTCCAATTTATGAATGTCAGTTGTGACACTTTGATAACTGGAGAAAAAGAAAAGACTCATTCCATCGTCTATGTGTCAAATATATTAATGTGCTTTGCTTGATATTAAACAAGCCACCATGGATCAGTGCTAGTGAATCATTTGTGAAGCATGGTGCTCATTCATTTAATTTTGTTATTTGTAAATAATACTATGCATCATTGCTACAGAATTGTAAGAACCTCATCATAAAAGCTTCTGTTAACTCTGACAGGTTCTTGAAGTCTCCATTGATGTTTGAATGGAGAGCTGAGTTATATTTATACCACTTTAAATTATTTTTTTCTCTTTTTTTTCTTCTTTTGTATATATTCAACTTGTTGTGCGTTATATTCAACTTGTTGTGCGTTATATTCAACTTGTTCGAAATTAAGAAAAAAATAACTTTTATTTATTTTTTTTCTTTATTTTTACTCTTCTTTTTTCTTTTTTTTTTTAAACATCTTCGCTTCCAACATTTATTATTAACGTATTTGTAGAAAAGAAAAAGAGAAGCAACATTACGACGATGTGATAATGGTTGGAGGTTGGCTGCAAGAGCAGGTCCAACTATGTTTACAATGTGTTTTTGCACCTTGTCTAAAAGAGAAAGGGCATCATTAGTAGCTCCGGCCCAGATATGGCAACAATATTCTATACAAGGCCGGATTTGAGATTTATAGAGATAGAGAATAGAATCCAAAGTAAGAAAGTGTCGAGCTCAATAAAGAGATGCAACCTTAGCAGATTCTAATTTTGCAACTGATTTGATATAGGGTTTCCAAGAAAGATTGGAAGTAAGAGTTAATCCTAGAAGATGAAGAGTAGATGACTCATCAAGTACATTACCGTTCATAAATATAGGAAGATCTAAATTATTGCGATAACAATTGGCTGAAAAAAATTGAGTTTTATCTGTATTGAAGTTCACCAGCTACTGTTAGCCCTATGCTGTAGCAGAAGTGAGATCCTTTTCAAGCTCAAATGCCTCCTCCAAGCAATCATAGAGTGTTGATTTCTTATCACGACAAAAATAAATAGTAGCATCATCAGCTAACAATGCCACCTTAGATGTCAAAACATCTGAAAGATCATTATTGTAAATTACGTCTGTCTATGATAACTGCTCTTATCTGTTAAAATATGACAATTTCGTATCTTTTATTTTATCATGTTTTTTTTTTATATTTGATCCAGTTGATCCACTAATAAGTGATTCATAATAAACCATCATATGACTAGTCATTAATAAAATTTAAAGAAGGAATATAATTTCAAAATGAAAGATAAGTATCTTTAATTTCACAATTAGGTATATGATATATGTTTTTTTGTTTTGATCTTATCTAAAATTAAATTAAACAAAATATGAATTAACTCGACATAACAAGAATATACTTATAAGTTATTATACTCTTACTTTTATAAATGTAAACATTAAATATCAATACAAGTACTGATCCTCTATTACCACTTCAATTCTAACAAAAGTATAACTTGTCAGATCTTTAGGAATTATTAAAATATAATAAATTATATTTATTATAAATATAACTTTAATTATAAATATAAATTTTATTATAAATATAAATTTTATTATAAATATAAATTTTATTATAAATATTAACATTAATATAAACTATATATCAGATCTTTAGAGATTATTAAAGTATAATAAATTATATTTTCATAATATTTAATAATTTTAATAATAAGATCTGACAAGTTATGCTTTCCTCAGAATTGAAGTGGTTAGAGTGATTAAAGTGGTTACAGTGGATCAGTAACAACCTGTATTGATATTTAATGTTTACAAGTGCGTTTATCAATAGTATAAATATTAATCAATAGTATTTACATCGATAAAATTTCCAATTTAAGTCTTACTAACTAGCCCTTTGTTGTTGTTTTTTTTTTTTTATGAAAATCTTTAAAAAAAAAGAATTTTTTAAAGCATTTATAACAAAAAAAAACAATTTTATGTTTTCCACCGATTTATATAATACTTATTAATGTGCATAATTTTTTATACACCCATCAACATGTAAGCACGAGGTATCTTTTAAATTAAGTTATTTTATTGCATTTAATTACATTATTAATTAATTTAATTAAACTAATTTAATTTAAGTTATTGTAATGCATTTAATTATAATATAGTATGAATAAAGTATTTTAAACTTAATTTTAAACATGTTCGTATGGTGATAATAAATTTAACTAATTAAACTAAATGCTGTTAAATTGTTTACGTTGAACCATTTAATTAAATGTTGCGAAATTGTTTAACCGTTTAACAAAATAGTTTAACAAAATACTCATCGTTTACGCAACTAATTTAATACTTTACGTTTACGCAAATAATTTAATAATGCGTACTCGAGTCATATCGTCACAAATAATCTTATCACGGAGTTTTAACTACTAACGATAATATAATCTCTTTAAAGCGTGAAAAAAACACCATAGAGTTTTTCATTTATTTTCATAAACCTACAGTTTTTAATAACTAAACTGACGGTGTAACTTGTAAGTTATTTCGTTTCAAAATGCAGCTTAAAGTTTAAAAAAATGACCAAAAGCAAAACAAAATTTCTTGAAAAATGGTAAAATTGTTTATCATTAAATTAGTTAAATCAGCGTTTTTTAAACGGGCGGATTTGCTCTAAACGTTTTGAACAAATCCGTCCCTTTTAGAAAAAAACTTAGTTAAATACGCCTAAGGGGTCGTCCATAAATTACGTCTCGCGTTAGGGAGGAAAGGTTAATGATTTTGTGACGACTCATACGGAACTTGTTACTAAATAGTTACGATGTTGTGACGAGGGAGGGGATTTAAAACGGTCAAAAATTGCGTAACGTAATTTATGGGCGACGCCTAAAATAAAGATTATGAACGTCGCAGTAAATTAATTCTCGGCATTATTTAGATTAGGTTTTAAAACCACGTGGATTAGCTTTTTTAATAAATCTTATGTAGTTCGTTAATCTAAATCTACTTAAATCTAATTAAAAGCCAATTAAATTGGCGCCCATAACTAAGCAATAAATAAATTTTTTTGTTTTATTATAAAAACTCTTGTTTTCAGATTTATATTTCATTTCATTGTTTGTCACCTTTATCTTAGCACAACTTTAATAATAAAAGTTTTTGTTATTTATAATAAAAGTTTAACTTTTTTGTTACTTATAATAAAAGTTTAACTTTTTTGTTATTTATAATAAAAGTTTAACTTTTTTGTTATTTATAATAAAAGTTTAACTTTTTTGTTATTTATAATAAAAGATTAACTTTTTTGTTATTTATAATAAAAGTTTAACTTTTTTGTTATTTATAATAAAAGATTAACTTTTTTGTTATTTATAATAAAAGTTTAACTTTTTTGTTATTTATAATAAAAGTTTAACTTTTTTGTTATTTATAATAAAAGTTTAACTTTTTTGTTATTTATAATAAAAGTTTAACTTTTTTGTTATTTATAATAAAAGTTTAACTTTTTTGTTGTTATATCTATTCTATTTATACCTCAAAAGAAACCCAAAAACGTTTTTATATAACTGTTTAAAAAAACATTTAAATCTTTGAAGTCAAGCATCAAAGCAGTTACAACTGGTAAGTGATGTAAAGTATTTTTTGTCTTTTAATGATTCTTTATAAATTTAAAAACCAAAGAAATCTTGAATTTATTAAGATTTTTTAAGTTGTAATAAGTATTTGATTTTTTAAGTTTTAATACTTATCATAAAAATCATTTTTAATTTTGATAAATTTTGCTCAAATGAAATTTTTTTTAAATGCTTTTAATAATTTTTTAATTTAATAATTTTTTAATGCTTCTTTTATTGTTTATTAAATAATTTAATAAATATAAAAGTATTTTGATTAAAATGCTTTCTATTTTCTTATTTAGGTAATATTTTCTTTTAATATATAGTATGTGGTTGGAATGTTAAATGCAGATTTGTATGTTATGTATATGTGGTTATCAAGTATGATTGTTTTTTTATTTTAGGATTCATATAAATATATATAAGAGCGATTCTTTTTGACTAGCGGCTTTCGATATGTTTTGTTGAATTAAAGGTAACTTTGAGACCATATCTAAATCGAAGTTTCCGAAAAAGTAAAGTTTTCTCTACGGTCCGAATTAAATGTAATTTTGAGACCATAACAAAAACAACAACAAAAAGACGTCCATCAACAAAAAATGTCGAAAGCCACTAGTCAAAAAGAATCGCTCTTATATATATTTATATGAATCCTAAAATGAAAAAATAATCACATATGATAACAACATATACATAACATACAAATCTGCATTTAACATTCCAACCACATACTATATATTAAAAGAAAATAAAACCTAAATAAGAATGAGTTCAAACAAAGATAGTTTATCTTATAAACAAACAAAAAGCATGAAAACGATGTAAAAAGGCTATATGTGCATAAGGGTGTATAGGTGTAATGTGTAAGTCCGTGCTGTTTATGTCGTTTAGTAGAGTCTTGTGTTGTTAGTAACCAGCGTAAAAGATTTATCCCATAACTACACCAAGCCAGCCCAGTCATACTCCAGAAAACCATGATGGATTAGACACCTATGCATGGATTTATAATTGACTTATGACTAGAAAACTAGCCCATGCGTCTTCCAGAGACAAACAACTTCTTTCGCGGTGACAGTAATTGTGATTTGGAAAAAAGTCGTGCTCGATGACCGTAACACTAACCCTTACGGGCTAGGCCCAATATTATTTATAAACTTTGGCATATATATATATATATATATATATATATATATATATATATATATATATATATATATATATATATAATTCTGACATATATAAAATTCGCCGAATGGTCATACACGAGCAGTGAACGCCTGAGGGAAGAAATGAAGTACATTAGAATAGAGGAGAATTATTTTTCAAACAAAGCATATTTTGACAGTTGTCAAGACAAAAATAAAGATTAATAGAGGAATATTTAAAATATAAGAAAATATTAAAATGATAAAAATAATACACACTAATAATAAGTAAATAAATTATAGGATGAATTAAAAGTAATGTGAAAAACGTATGTCTACCCAGTGAGCACAGATCGTTTTTAAAGCGCTTAAAATTCGTTTTAATAAGTTTTTTAAACGTTTTTAAAACATTCTGTGCTTACTGGGTAATGATGCAAAAAATGTATCAAAAAACTTAATGAGTGGCATTAAAGTGACTTATTAATAAGTGGCATATCAGTGACAAATTAAAATAAAAAACAAGATATAAAAAATTGAAAAAGTTATAGAATGCCAAGAATATATTAATTATACAAAGCAGTTATTGTCGCCAAGAGTTGTAATAGGCAAGTCAGTTATATATATATATATATATATATATATATATATATATATATATATATATATATATATATATATATATATGTATATATATATATATATATATATATATATATATATATATATATGTGTGTGTGTTTCTGTGTGTGTTTCTGTGTGTGTTTCTGTGTGTGTTTCTGTGTGTGTTTCTGTGTGTGTTTCTGTGTGTGTTTCTGTGTGTGTTTCTGTGTGTGTTTCTGTGTGTGTTTCTGTGTGTGTTTCTGTGTGTGTTTCTGTGTGTATATTGATGCAGTCGCGGCGCAATGGTTAGAACCTTGCATTAGAAGCAAGAGATCCAGGGTTTGAAGCTAGCTCTGATAATATTTTGCGCTATTTGGTAAGACGGGAGACGTGAACTTCCTAGTTAAAAGCTCTTTCGTGGTGCTCTGTGACCAGACCGTTTTATGTTTTCTTGGAACACCTAAAATAAAAATTTGCCTATACATATATATATATATATATATATATATATATATATATATATATATATATATATATATATATATATATATATATATATATATATATATATATATATAATATATATATATATATAATATATGTATATATATATATATATAAATATATATATATATATATATATATATATATATATATATATATATATATATAGAATAATTTTACTTATAAAAAATATTAAAATAAGTTTTACTCGTTTATTAAGAAAAAGATCCTTAAAGATAAAGGTCATAGAACATTTAAAAATATTTTTCTTACTAAATAATCATCTTGCAACTAATAAGATTATAATAAGATAACATATTTGCTTCAACTAAAAAAATAAATAAGTAAAGGGTCTTCAAAAAACCTAGTCTATGTTAATGCGTTTGTGACGGTCAATGTAAATTTGTGGGTGTAAAAGTTTTACTTGTTCACTGATTAAATTGAATTCGAAAAAACAGCATTTTTTGCAAATTAATACAAATCTAGCTATGGTACAGATTCTAGTACAGAACAAGACCTATCTTAATACAATTATTTTTCTACTTCCAGCAATAAATTATGGGCACCGAACAATAATGCTATGATAATATTCTAATGGATGTATAATTCTTTAAATTAGTCAACTATTACTTAGAAAATATTATGATAGTTCCATAAATACCTTTATAGGTAACTTAAAAATAAAGAAACGACGCGCTTGATTTACGCGCTCGACAGAAAATTGTATAACTCAGACAAACTGTTATAATGTTAAAATGTGTGACCTTTCAAAACGTAATAAATGTGAAATCTCCAGTTGTTGATTCTCATAAAAAAGACATTCTTACGGAGCCGATTTGATCCTCGATTAAAAAATATTATTAACTCTCTTAATCAACGTAATCATTTAAAAGTTTTAACAAATCCTAAATATTTTTCAAAATAAACTTGATTATAGTTTCAGTAATAAGAATAAAAAACCATTTTCTGGCTCTTTAGCGTATTATTTAGAAAAAATAAAAAAGAAAAAAGGATGTTCAGACTTTCAGACTAGGTATGTAGGTAGTACGTAGGTAGTACGAAGTTCTAGTCAGACTAGGTACGTAGGCGGGTTAGATTTTTAAATTAAAACTTTTTTAAAAAACACACATTTTAAACTTTGCTATATTACTAATTCAATAAATTCGATTAAATGGGATATTCTTTGACAAAATAAGCTTAACGCTTAGAGCAATAATAAAAAAATTAATTTAATTTGTTCATATATTAACAAAAAGTTATTTTTGGACTTTCTAAAACAAGAAACTATTAAGTCGTAGCATTGGCCTAACGTAGCATTATTAAATGTATAAATTCTAAATTAACAAAAAAAAATTGTGTTGTCCCCAAGAGGTTCAATCTAAAACTCTGTTTTACTAACTTAATTAACATCAGAAATCTCTAAATTGACTTTATAATGTCTGCTCCACCAATTTATTTTCAATTTTACCCGTGTTGAAAAGCCTTTTGTTGTTGTATATAAAAAATAAACAAATAATAATAAAAATAACAAATTGATAAATATAGAAGAAACTTAGGTAATAATATTTTAGAGGTTTTTAATAACATCTTTTTGAAAATGAATGTTAATCAGTAAAGTATTTAAACACAAAATTTATAAAAGCTTAAAACATATAAAAAGTTGGACAAACATATTAGCGGCAAATATAAAGTAACTAGTGCTTGCAACGACAAATTGCAAGGTATTGGTTTGATCACGAGAACCTCTAGCTTTATCTCGCAAAGTTATGTATCAACAATTTTGTTGTTACAATTTATCTGTTAAAAACTGTTTGCTTGCTGCCCTCGAAAATAACTGTTCTGCTTGTGAAAAAAGTTTAATGAATAGTCGATCAAATCTATCTTTGATGAAATTAATAACAGAATTAAGAGCTTCATAGTAGATAGGTTTGTCATGCTCGTACAGCTATTCAGGGTAATGTGTTGTCGCTGAAAGTGTGGGTTTCCTGTGACATAATGTAGCATAGAGTAGTGGAGTTTTCTTTGCTTTCTTGGAAGACGAGAAGGTGAAATTGTTTTTCTTTTGCTTGCTAACTACTTTATCCTTTTTTAAATGTTTGTATAACTAAATGAGTCATTATACCTTTGGCCACGACAGTTTTCTAAATTTAAGGGACACCTTAACAGGATGTCCTTAACTGAATTAAAAATTATCTCACTTTTGATATTAGTTTGTAATTTCCTATAAAATCTTCCGAGTTTAAAATCTTATTTCATATTTATTTATTTTTCTTTTTTAAATATACCATAGAAAGATACATTTATTATCGTAAAAAAAAAAGGAAATATATATACACAATTATTAAGTATCAGATTGATAAAAATACATTATTATTCAATATTATATTGATACAAACTTTAACATAAATTTTTGTATAATAACTGTTATATATATTTGTTTTTTTAAACTGTAATACCTAAAAAAAGGAAATCAAAGAAGATTAGGCATTTTTAGGTATAAAACTAATAAAAAAATTTTTTCGCAGATTACACAGCGCCATTTGACGTCTATAATTTGACGTCTATCATTTTACGTCTATGTAAAAAAGTTAGTTTAAGTAAATTTAGCAAAAAATTTTTGTAATTACTATTTCTACTTGTTCGTTTTTGTTTTTTTTTAATTTTTTTAAAATTTTAAAATTTCTTTTTTTTTTAATTTATTTATTGCAAACATTTTTACAAACCAAGAATATGCAGCTTTGCTTGCCGTTTAAACGATATTCCATTTAAGTCTTTTAATTTTTGATTTTTCAAGTTTCTCTATGTTTGGGGGCTTGTGACATACTTAAAAATTCAGAATACCGGGTTTAAGTTAAATACCGGGTCTAAGTTTTTTTTGAATAAAAAGTTTGAAAACTATTTGATCGCAAATTAAAACTTTTAGAAAGTGATGACAAAAGTGCTAAATAAGAATTCGGTAGCAAATTATTTTATATTTGAACATAAAAACAAGAATCTGATACAAGTTAAATTTTTCCAAATTTAAGTCATACTTGTCATCACATTAAAAGGATTGTCTATTCTACTTAGATAATACTTAGATAATATGCAAGCCTTGTAGTTTGAATAATTTTGTTTTTTGTGTATTAGCCCATTCTATATTTGCATATTTGAGATAACTATGAATTAGACTGAAGTAAAGTTATTTTCCTGAACAGAAATCAAGAAACGGGCAAGATTTCTGTAAAATACCTATTGCAGATGATATTTTTGATTCAATGTGCTCAATATGATTTCTTCTTGATAAATTTTCATCTATTTGAACACCAAGAAACTTTGCATACTTTTCCTGTTTTACTGCTATGCTGTTAATGAGCAACTCTGGAGTTTTTAATGGTTAAGACATTGATTGACCTGTTTTATGAAATAAAATGTAGTTAGTTTTTTCACGGTTTAAGAATAGTTAATTTACTCTGAACAATAAATTAAAGTTTTCCAGTTCTGTATTCATTGTTCCAAACATCGACTTTAAATTACTATGATTATAAAACAAAATTGTGTCATCAGTATAAATTATGGGAGATACTATAGATGATGCTTTATGCATATCATTGATGTAAATTAAAACCAATAGCAGTCCTAAGATTGAACTTTGAGGGACTCCACACTAAATATCAAGAACACTTGACTTCTTTTTTATTACAAACTGCTTTCTGTTACTCAGATTTTTTTACCCATTTATACATTAATCCTTTAATACTATAATGTTTTTTACCCATTTATACATTAATTTTTTAATACTATAATGTTTTTTACCCATTTATACATTAATCCTTTAATACTATAATGTTTTTTATCCATTTATACATTAATCCTTTAATACTATAATGTTTTTTACCCATTTATACATTAATCCTTTAATACTATAATGTTTTTTACCCATTTATACATTAATCCTTTAATACTATAATGTTTTTTATCCATTTATACATTAATCCTTTAATAAAATGTTTTAATTTTGATTGAATAGTTAGTAAATTTTTTTTTAGGTGACCTAAGAAGTCCTTATGGTCTTATCGCAGAGCACCGCGGATGAGCATTTAATTGGAAGTTCACGCCTCCTTCCTAACCGATGTAGCAAAACTTGGCCAGAGGTGGGGCTTGAACCACGGGTTCTTTGTTTCTGGGGCTAGTGCGCTACCGCTGCGCCACGGCTGCTCATTGCAAGATACTGTGGTCAACGGTATCAAATGCTTTTGAAAGGTCCGTTAACAGACCGTATACAAAATGGTAATTATTTAACATTAATAATGACCGTTCTTTCATCAGCCATAATGAATAAAAATTTTTGTTCACAAACCGTTAAAGCTTTAACTCTTTAAAAGCTAGATACCACGGTGTTCAATAGTTGGTTTTGGGGTTATGATGGGTGAACTTGCTTCCAACCTGTCTTTAAAGATTTTTCCGTATTTTCTTATATTTTGTTCCAAGGAGATGTAAAATCTGGAATTGCTTATTCTTGAGTTTCATATCATCCCTGTATGCTTCCGGTTATGCTTGTGACTTCTTTGATGTTTGCGAATATAATTGTTGATCTTCATCTATTTGCGTTGATTTCTGCGCAAGCTAATTTTTATTAGATTCAAAAAAACAATTTTTTGAGACCGTAAGGACTTCTGGGAGCACCTAAATAACTATAAAAAAAATATATATATATATATATATCTTATATAATAAAATAACTTTTTCAAAATTTGGAGAAAAAATTTTTGAAAAAAAGTTGCTGCGATCACTGCGTTAGCTTAATGCTTTTGCTACCATGGTCAACCTTATTTTTAGTTTAAATAGTGCTTCACTCTTAACATATTTACTTTTATTTTCTGTATGCTCGTGGCAAAAACAATGAAAAGATTATATGCCATTAATTAAGTTTTCTTTTTTCAAGAAGATTAAATTACCTATAGGCAATTTAATAAACCTTTGTTTAACTAGGCATAATTAAACAAAGGTTCATGATAAAAATCTTTTTTAAAATGCCAAGTCAAGCAAGAAACTGTCTAAGACGCTAAACCAGCTAAAAAACAGTGTAATTAGTTTAATTTAACTTTAAATTAAATTATCTTGTAAATTCAAAATATACAAAAAAAAAAAACGGTGTGTGATTGTCTTTATGCCGAATTGACCATTTAAAGCTTCAAGATAAACATCCTCTTGAAGAGCAAACTAACAGTGATAAAGAACCAAGTGTGTGTTGCAGCACTCATTCCTTTTTAAAAAAAAACTTCCTCATTGATCCTTTGAATTAAAATTCAGAAAAAATGATCAACTCAACAAATAAATTGCATCTTGAGTTGTTGCCAAAAAGGATGCATCGTCTAAAAAAAACTGTTCGACTTGTTTTAGCGACCGGTAGATATGCGCAGTAAATATTTATGTTGCAATAGTTTAACAATACAAATTGAAAAAAAAAAATTTTCAGAGATGTGATTAGATAAATTAGACCTTCAAACTCCTTTCAATGTTCAAATAAATACGGGACTATTGAAAATGTGTTAAAAAAAACTTTTTATCTATTTTAATTTGTAAAGTTAAACTTTTACATTTTTTTTTAAATTTACATTTGTTGCCTTAGTAAAAATTACTTTTACAAATACAAACAAAAGATCTTATCGTCAGAACCTTTTAAAAGCGATAAATATAAACTACATCAATAAATAATCAACAAAATAAGGTGTGTTTTACAGTTCTAAACAAATATAGGGTAGAGCGGGGCATAAAGGGACACTTAAGAAATAAATGCTAGTTGTGAATAAACTAATCATAGTTAACACGGTTAAAACGGTTAACACGGTAAACACGGTTCTAACGGGTTACTAAAATCTTCAAAAAGAAAACCAAAGTTATATGATAAGTACTTAATTATGCGAGAAACATTCTGCCAAAAAAAAACAATTGATAAAAACACAATTTATGATATATCAATTATTGCTGAAAAACTAAACAGCTTCTTTACTAATGCTGGTCCAAATTTGGCATTAAAATTCCTATAAATTCAACACCATTTGAATCTTATTTAAAAAATTACGATAAAGTTATGGATGAACCTAATTTAAAACTAATTGAATTGCAAACCGCCTTTTTTTACCTTAAAACTAACAAAAGTGCTTGATTTTATTAAATTAACGTTAATGTTGTAAAATCAGTATATAATATAATAGAACCCTACTAGTATATCTATTTTACCTTGTTTTTCAAAATTACTTGAGAGAATAATGTACAATGGGCTTTTTAATCATTTATCAGAAAACGACATGCTGTATTCAAAACAATTTGGTTTCAAAAAAAAAATTCAACGGAGCATGCAGTGATTGAACTAGTAAATTAAATATGAAGTGCATTCAGTAGTAACTACTTTACCTTAGGAGTTTTCATTGATCTGTCAAAAGCTTTCGATACCGTTAATCATAATACACTAATAAAAAAACTTGGTGTAAAAAATAACAATTTACTTTGATTGAAAAGTTATTTGACTATAGAAAACAATTTGTAGTTTATGAACAAAAACAAACATTTCCTACTGCCGTAACTTGTGGGGTTCCCCAGGGCTCTATTTTAGGACTACTGTTGTTCCTAGTGTATATTAATGTATTAAATTTAGCAACAGACCTATTAAATTGTATTCTTTTTGCAGATGACTCCAACTTTTTTATTCCCACAGTGATATTAGTACACTATTTGAAACAACAAACTAACAATTATTGAAAATTAATGAGTGGTTTAAAAGTAATAAACTTTCTCTAAATGCGAATAAAGCCAAATTTATTTTGTTCCACAAAGTGAATAAATCAAAAAAAAAATTGAAACTTCTATGAGCTGGGAATCTTCGAGACCCAGCTATAGTAGACTGACAATCAATTGAATTAATCCAACTGTCATAGTTATTTTTGAATTGATAAACCGTCTTTGAAACAACGACAAAATCTGGTAGACTATTCCAATAAGGTACTACACGATTGTATAGAAAATTATGTCTAGCTGAATTCCTAGCAAACTCAGTATGAATTTTAAATTTCGCACCGCGTAGACCACCAACTGGGACATTGACTGTTAATGGGCTGATAGTATAATTTTGCCATTTAACTATATTGAAGTTCTTGGAAATTTTAAGATATTGTACCTGGTCACCTCTTATTTTGCGTTCATATAGAGTTGTTAAACCCAACTTAGCCAGACGTGATATAAAACTCAGGTTCCGTAACTGAGGCAGTAACTTAATAGCACGCCTCTGAACCTGTTTAAAATGTTTAATATCTTTTCTAAGGAATCGATTTCGAACTGGTGCACAGTACTCAAGCAGAGGACGAACATAAGATGTGTAGAGTTTGAGAAACATACACACATTTCATTTTTTAAAGGTTCTTATGAGCGTTCCTAATACCATATTAGCTTTTTGTGCTGCTTGGTTTATTTGGTCCATTTGAACTTGGTGCTTATACAAACTCCTAGTGTTCGTTCAACAAAGATATTCTCAAGTTGAATTTGATTTCCAGCATTGTCCTCCATGTAAAGAGAGTCATTGAGGTACAATGATCAGCCGTGAAACTTCAAAACTTTATACTTGCTGATACTGAAATCCATTCACCACAGTTTAAACCACTCACTTAAAGAATTTATGTCAGCCTGAACATAAACAAAATCAAGAACAGTTTTTAATTTGACAACTTGTTGACAATCATCTACAAACAATCTACAATAGTTTCTTACAACTTCTGGCATATCATTGATAAAAATAAGAAACAATAATGGTTCATTAACGGAGCCTTGGGGCACACCACTCAACACCTCAAGCTAATCTGAACAAACCTCACGCAAAACAACACGCTGCTTCCTTATGCTGAGAAAGTCTTTTAATCAAACTATTATTTGGGTACAATAATCATAACCAACCAATTTGAGTTGAAGCAGGGGGTGAGTCACCTTTTTAAATGCCTTGAAGAAATCCAAGAGAATCAGCAAAGCTGCATATCCACCACTAAGCGCTTCAGTAATAATATCAAGCACCTCTAGAAGATTAGTTGCACATAATTTTAGTTTAACAAATCCATGTTGATGTGGCGACAAGAGATTGTTCAAGAGCAGATGATCAGCCATCATATCACATACAATTTTCTCCATTAATTTGCCAACTGTAGAGGTCAAAGAAATTGACCTATAATTATTTGGATCTGTGCGTAAACCTTTTTTAAATATTGGTGTAATCTTTGAAGGTTTCCAAACATAAGGAACCAGGCCTGACTCGAATGAATTTATAAACATAAGTGAAAGCGGTACACTAAAACTTCAACTACAGTTTTTTAATACAAACGGATAGATACCATCAATACCAGTACCTTTGGTATTATCTAACTTAGAAAGTAGTAATTTACTTTTATTTAAACAAAAAAGTGCTTCAAGATTTTGTTTGCAACAGGCTTTAGTACGAAAAAGAAAGTCCGGATTAACTGGGTCATTGGTTGGTTTAAAGAAGGCTTTGTAAAACTGGTCATTTAGACAATCAGCAATAGCTTTTTTTTCAACAAGTTCAGTACCAACAGAATTAATAAGCGATCGGATTTAACTAATACAGGGTTTTTGGCTGTTTACAAATGCATAGAGTTTCTTTGGATTGGATTTATACACTTTAATTACATTATTATCGTAGTTTAAAACAGTTTCCGAAACTAACTTCTTGACTGATCGATTTTGCCTATTGCAAAATATACGAATTTTATCTTTATAGTTAAAAGAACAACATCGCAATTTCATAAACGGCCCATATTTCTCTCTTGACGCAGTTCTAATCTCAGCATTAAACCATTTTAAATTACACTTACTAGGTCTAAACGAGATGGTTCGCTTAGGAATAAATTGTTCACAAAGAGAGGTGTAAGCTAATATGAATAATCCAAAGCACTCATCAGCTGACTTATTAATAAACATCTCTGTCCAATTTACTGCATCAAAAGCTAGACTAAAAGCATTGTAATCACCTTTTTTATATATAAAATTTATTTTATAAAGAACAGGTACATTGATTCGAGAAGTTAGTCTAAAGTCCCATAGCAATGAATAATGAAGGCAGTTTTTGCTGTAAAGCCAACAGCAGGCCCAACAACAACATTGAACATGCAATCAGGGTGGTCAGAAAAAACCAAGTCTAATGTGTTTTTGAGAAAAGTAGGTTGAGTAACAAACTGGGTGAGAAAACAATCACTAATATATTTAAGAAATTCACGACTAGCGGGTTTTTTTTTAATACAATGACCACCGACATGGGTTCACTTAATATCATTGTGATTGAAGTCACCAACAATAAGTAACCTGGTGTATTTTCCATTATCAACAAATGGTTTATCGCGTGCAATAGACTCATTAATTTGAACATTAGACTCAAACTGCATCTTAGGATGACGATAAATACATCCCACTAAGAGACGATCATGTTCTATAACAATCTTGAACCAAACTTGCTCAACCAGCTGCTGATCATTGAACTCGCAATTTAATGAATGAATATCATCTCTAATATAAATGGCTATGCCACAGCCTCTTCCTTCTCTATTTTGTAAATATTCAGTGTAGTTATTTATAGAGGTCTGCAATGATGAATTGAACCAGGTCTCTGTAATGGCAATTATATAAGGATAACCTAATGTGGCTATTCGAGCTTTGAAATCAGTCCATTTGTTCTCCAACAGTGTAGCATTTGTATAAAAGAATTTAAGATCTGAAATAGTAGTAGAAGAAGAGTAGGATGAAAAAACTGCATTAACTGGACTTATATGACTATGACATAGCGTAGACATTTTAAAATTAGTTTTAGACTTCCTTTCTTTCTGTCCAACGAATGGACCCAAAACGGACTGCCCAAAAACCTTTTTTGCTATCTCTAATGCCGTCAATTTTCATTTCTGGCTCTCAGCACGTAGTTTTGAAGATCCTCTCATTTTCGGTTTGGTCTCTAACAATCTGTTTAAACCACTTTTTTGAGACAACTAGCAATTTCCAGTGCTGTCTGATGGTTTCCATGACTATTAAATCCTACTAATATAAGAGGAAGATGCGAAATCATATGGTCTGAGTTGCATTTAAATTACTTAACTGAGAAAATTCAGAAGGAACATATTTCTTTTTGAGTCTTCTCACCTTATCTTCATTTTTTTTGAGTCTTCTCAACCTTATCATCATTTCTGGACAATTTCAAACCAGCCAGAATATCATCTACGGCTTTATTATCATCGTTCTGGTTAGAAGACTCTGCCACACCATTGATAATAATATTGTTTTCAATTCTACTTTATTCATTGCTTTCCTTCGTGATCTTTGCAAATAAAGCTGCATCGTTCTCTTTAGAGGTTCCCTTTCTATCTTTGTAAATGAAGCCAGCCCATGCATTAACACTACTTATACTATTATAATTATTTTTAAGACTATCAATTTCAAGGCGTTTAGCACCATTTTCTGCTTCTAATAAACTAACTCTTGTAACAAGAGTTGAAACTAGTGACGATAGTTTTCCACACCAAGTATGCAGTTGCTTAGTCAGTTCACCCGGGTTTCCTTTGGCAATTCTTGGCCAATTTTCTTCTCGAAGGAAGTCCATGATATTTAAATAAATATCTACGCTCACAATTATGAGTTGGTCTTTGAAAGGAGGGCTACCACATTAAATACCAGTGGATTACCTACTGATCTCTAAACTTTTTGAATTTTTTTTTTCTTATTACACAGGGACTAAAAAGTTTCAGTATGTGTTTTTTTCCGTCAATATATATATATATATATATATATATATATATATATATATATATATATATATATATATATATATATATATATATATATATATATATAACTTTTGTTTTTTGTTGATACATTTAAATTTGAGTTGTTAAAAAAATATTTAATCAGTTAAAAATGTTATAATAAAATAATAATTGAGTTGTTAAAAAATAATTAATTAATGAAAAATTTTATAAAAAAATAATATGGCAAAGGAAATTTTCATCAGTGAATGAAAAAAGAAAAAAATTAAAAACCTGGATAACTATACAATGGGAGCTAATGGGAACCTGAAGATACAAAAAAAAAAAGTTGTTCATATTCTCAAACACAAAACAAAATAGGAAAACATTCTAAGTGGACAGAAAATGAACAAGTAATCAATTGAGAGGCACATGACAAACCAGCTTTGAGAGCAATATATTTAAAAAGCTGAAAAAAGTAAAAGAAAATTTGGACACTAATTATGATGGGTGGGAGGACATAAAGCCTGACAGTCAGTTTAGCACACTTTGTCCAATATTGAGGACTACCCAGAGCAAAAAATAAACATTAAAAAAATAAAAATCTTTTTATTAAAAGCTTAAATGTACGAGAGAACAGCTAAGTGGGAATGAGTATTAAAGACACCAGTTATACGAAAATGATCATATTTATTGCTGATCAATTAGTCAAACTATTCAATCATAAACCCTCAAAAGCAATTTTTATAAATCTTATTATAAAATAAAAATTTAGGGCGAAAATAAAACCATTGGTGTTCGGAATTACCCTACATACGTGGGGTAATTCCGAACACACCGTTAGAAAATCACAAACACTGTTGTGTAATACCGAATAAAATGCTATTTGTAATATTTAAGTGCAAAAATTATACTATGCAACAACAACAACTAAAGGAATGGTTTTATATCCATAGTAGCTACAACAGAAATGTTACTTAAGAAAAAAGTTGCATGAAATTATAAGAAAATATTAGAATCAGATTAACGTGAACAACAACTACAGCTTCATTACACTACTGCACGTCTGGAACTGAGCATGGGATCCCGTCTAAAAACCGTCTCTCCCGGTTAAAAGAAATTTTTAAATATATTTTTTCATGTTCGGAGTTAACCTGTGTTTGCCATTACCCCATTTTCCCCTAATTCGTTTTACGGATTATACATTAAGCAAACAACTTTATATTTCCTTGTACCACAAAGAAAAGTGCTTGCGAAAGGTGTGAATTTCAAACTCCATTGCGTACTTGGTAATACCGAGCTAGACTTTGTTTCTGCGTATACCAGTCTTTCTTTTTAATGCTCAGGGCCGACAACGCCGGAGGGAGAAACACGTACTCCCCCCCCCCCCCACACACACACACTTTTATTCTAAAGGATCTTTTTTTTCTTAGTAAATTTTAGACATAGAGGACTTTTTTTAGAAATTGACGATCGTGTCGAAACTCGTATCGTCGGCCATGATGCTCGTTTTCAGTATTTAAGAACATTGCCGTAACAACATTTAGATATTAAAAAAATGAGTTGCCGACAATAAATGTTGTGTCCCCACGGTCTTAGAAAAGTAAACCTAACAAAAAATAGTCTTGTGCCAAAATTAAATCTTTGCAAAGATGTCATTTTAACACATGATTTTTTTTTTTAGGTTTATCTGTTATCGACTACCAAATTTAATATAAACTCTGGTAGTCAGTTTTGGTAGTCGAAACTTCAAAAACATCTGAACAAAATAAAAGATTGCATTGCATTGCGCTAAACTTTTGTAGAGAATTTCGAGAATAAATGAAAAGATCTAAATTTTGTTGAATTTTTGTTTTCAATTTTAAGTTAAAAAAATCTTAACTTTTGTTATTCTAAAATGTTCATGGTTTATTGTTAATTTATAACTCATTATTACGTAATAAACTTTATTACGATGTTTAACTTGAATTACAATAACTAACTTTTATATATGTATAAATGCTTATTTTTAAATCTTTCTCTGAGCCTGTGTTTTTCGTTGAGGCAAAAAGTTAAGTAATTGCGTTAATACTTATTTTCTCAAAATAGCTAAGGATTACAGGCAATACTATGCACTCATCCAGCCGATTTCCGACTTCGACGTGTGGCAAGCCTTTGTATTATTCAAAACTCAAGTGTAATAAATTTTGCTACGGTAACAGTGTTCATAACAAAATTGATATTTATTTATAAAAATTATTGACAATAATTTTATAAAACTTTTCCAACTTTATTAAAATTTTTTTTAAATTTCTTATTAGGAATACTATGGTAAAATTGGCTACTTGGGTTTAAAAAAGGAAAAAAAGTTTGCAATTGTTAAATAACAATAAAAAGTAAAAGATTTTATTATAAATTATCAACATTTACCTTTGTTATTATTAAATATCGGTAATATTGCAATTGTTATTTACCCATATTTTATTAAGTATCGGTTATATTAAAATTGTTATTTACCGTTGTTATTATCAACTATCGGTAACATTACTATTGCAATTTTTTTCCGAAAAAACTGTTATAGTTTAAAATATTTCAAATAATTTAATAAAATAAAATAAGAAAGCATGGCATATAATTTGTTCATTTAATTCGACTACCTTCAGCATTACAAGACATCATCCTATTGATTTTAAAGACTGTACTTTTAGCACTATGTATTTTGAAATCAATAAAGTAATTATAAAAAAGAATTCTTTTATAAGTTATGGGAAGCAAAGATAAACATACCTTTGCTATTAAAATGATCAGAACAAATTACTTGTTTCAAACATCAGTAAATTTTGTCGTCATTAAATTTTAAAAGTTATAATTCAGAGAGTACTGACAATTTACTTAAAGAAACAAAATATTTTTTATGGATTTTGTTGATTTAGCGTTGCATCAATTTAAACACGCCGTTAGATAGTTGCTTGTTTTCATAAACGATGTATTCGATTATTATTATGCTTGGATGGTGTACTTTTGCAGCAGCCATTCCTAATAAAAGAGGTATTTTTTTTTTATTATTATTTGTTGACAACTTTTTTATCCTGATTTCTTGAAAGCAATTTTTGCAGTTTTTGATGTAGAATTGCATTTGTCTATTGAAAACGTGTTATTAACTTTATTAAGGATATCGGCAAAATATTTAATTGCATTAACTTTTTATTTGCATTTTAATTTTAAATTGTTTTCGGAATATCTAAATTTAAAATCGCGCCAGCGTTATTTACGCGTAGCTAATTAGGCGAATTAATTTTTTCAAATAAAGAGATAAACACAGTAACTATATTTTTATTGATAGTAAGATTTAATAATTTTTTTATTAGTTTTTCAATAGTTTTTACCGTTTTATAATATGGAAAGTTTTTTAAAAAAATTTGAATTTCTACACACATTTTATTCTGTTATTTAGAACTTTTAAAATATGAATATAAATGTATGAATACTTGTGTAAAACTCTTTGCAGACCAATTACGTAAATAAGTCTTATTTTAAACATTTAATAAAATGTCAAATAAACATATATTACTTCTAATTTTTTTTGCCTGAATATAGTAGTCTAACCGAGATAGCAATGTGTGATATTTCTCTTGGTTTTAAAAAGTTTTAGATAAATATGTATAAAAATACGCTGTTTGTGAGGTTGCGGTACGATTTAAAAAGTACTTTGCTATAAATCATTCGATTTTAAAACATCGTTTACTCGTTAAACACAATGTTAAGCAAGTTAAAAATAAAATTTTATTTCTTATGAGTTCTGAAATAGAAAAAAAATTTTCTAATGTACAGGTATTACTAAAAGCAAAAACGGGTCAAAATCTCGCGATTTTTAAGTGTTTTGAGAATTTATTTTCTAATAAAGTTTCAAAACTTTATCGTATATAAAAACATAAATTAACTTTATGTAAAGTTTTACATTAACACTCTTTTAACGTTCTATTAACGTTTTGCTAACGCTCTATTGAAGCTCAATTAAAACTCTAAACATAAGACCAACATTGAATATTACTAGACACGAAACTTGAAGTTTTTGAGCAACGTTTAAATGCTTAGGAACATGTCATTAGAACTCAATTAGGAGAGAGTTAAAATAGTCTTATTAAATTACTAATGAATAATTAAAAAAAAAAACGAAAAGCTCTGCAATAATCCAACTAGACAAAACTTTACGCAAAAGCCATATGTCACCAGGAACTAAGAGTAAAATAGATTCTCATCTTAGTGAGAATCTATTTTACTCTTTGTACCATCTAAGGAAGAAAAGATTCTCATCTTGGTGTAAATCTATGTATACACAATGTATGGAACCTACTGTGTTATTATTTATAAAGATTTTTCAAGCACATTTAGTTATATAGTACTTTTCTACTAGCAAGATAAATTATCGATTAGAGGTGGTGGAACAAAATGATTGTCTTTCCCAGTGGGCACGCGTCATCCGGGGAACGTCCGACAAACGTCCCCCCCAACGACGGTTAAAATCATTAAGGTTAAATATATATATATATATATATATATATATATATATATATATATATATATATATATATATATATATACACATAGCTTACATCTGATGATCGCTTTTGCGTGACACTTCTAGTTATGTGATTGAAGTATATCTTATTAAAAGATTTAGTTATCACTATATTATTTACACTGCATGTTGTATTGATTAATCTTACTGGAAATATTAACACAATTCCTTCAATATATATATATATATATATATATATATATATATATATATATATATATATATATATATATATATATATATATATATATATATATATATATATATATATATATATATATATGTATTATGTATATGAGGCATGCTAGACCGTATTATATAGGCATGTATTATGTATATGAGGCATGCTAGGCCGGCTTACATTTTAATTTATTTATGTTTAATATTTATCTATAAAAGTTAAACTTGTTTACATGACAAACGGGCTAGCCCGGATAACTGATCTCGCCAAATTTCAGTGTAATCGCACGCAAGTAAGGCAATTTTTTTTCATATAAAAACAAACAAGTGAGTCTGCCACGCTAATAAATGTAACTGTTTGGATAAAATAAAACATGTTATTACTTTTATCCAATCAAAGACACTCCCAACTGTTTCCAAAACAACCAGTTAAATAAAAATTTCCTAAAATTCCAATGTAAACAATAATATTTTTATGTTTTTGTTTTTTAGTCAGCCTGGTTAATCGGGCCAAACCCGATTTATATAAACAGGCTCTTAATGTAGTTACTTTGATGCTCCTTTTTAAAACTATTTTGCATGATAAAAGCAAAAATCACTTTTTATTTATAAACCTTTCAAGTGCTTATCGGTAATAACCTTGAAATAAATATCTTTTAACATTTTTTTAGACTATAACTTCAAACCACGTTTCTTGAAAGATCGTATAAGTATCAGCGAACCTGAGAACACTAGTCCAGAAAAAGTTATAAAAGACATAAGTGAAATTGTAATTGACGACGAAGGTGATAAATTAACGTACGCACTTGATAATAAAGGAAAAAGCATATGCACAATTGGCAGTAGTGATGGTAAACTTAGATTTAAAGAAAAACCTGATCGAGAAGTTAGTACAACTATTTGATTTTAGTAATTTAAAGGTTTTCTTTTTTTAATTTTTAAAGTGTATTTTCTAAAATGGTTATTTTTAAAAGGCAACATTTTTTTTAAACACGCAAAAAAAGAAAGATCAACTTGTAATGTCAAAATATGTTTGTCCTTCTCTCGTTACCTTTTCCTCGGATGTTTCTGATGATTTAACAATGATTTATCAGAAACATCGAAAACAAAATTGATATTGACTTTTGAATGCTGCTCAATAATTTTAAAGAAATCAATTGTTTATAATTTAATTTATAATATATTCATAAGAGTTTGAATAATCATATGGCTTTTTATAAAGCATAGTTAGATGTAATTTAAAAAAATAATTTTGGATACAAATTAAGAATTGGGTGTCGTAGTTATGGTTACTTCCCAATCAATCGTTATGTCCCAACTAATTTAACTTTAGAATACACAAAGCTTAATTGGAAGTTTTGTTTAAAAATTTATTTCCTAACCATTTTTTATTCTATTTGTTTTTTAACCATTATTTTCTTAACCATTCTTACTATATTATCCATTCTTAACTGCATTATGTAAGTATTATACATAAGTATGAGAAGGTATATATAAGTATGAGAAGGTATATATAAGTATGAGAAGGTATATATAAGTATGAGAAGGTATATATAAGTATGAGAAGGTATATATAAGTATGAGAAGGTAT
This sequence comes from Hydra vulgaris, assembly GCF_038396675.1. Classification (NCBI taxonomy): domain Eukaryota; kingdom Metazoa; phylum Cnidaria; class Hydrozoa; order Anthoathecata; family Hydridae; genus Hydra; species Hydra vulgaris. The sequence goes on from NC_088923.1 coordinate 27,227,417, forward strand.
ATATAAGTATGAGAAGGTATATATAAGTATGAGAAGGTATATATAAGTATGAGAAGGTATATATAAGTATGAGAAGGTATATATAAGTATGAGAAGGTATATATAAGTATAAGAAGGTATATATAAGTATGAGAAGGTATATATAAGTATGAGAAGGTATATATAAGTATGAGAAGATATTTACTTCTACGTTGCCGCTAGCGCAGCGGTAATAAAGGTTTTTTTTTTTATTTTTTTTTGTAAACTGATACAATATGTGTTCGTAATATGCACAACAGATGAGTGAAAGACAGCAAAGACAAAATGAATAGAATAAAATGATTTGTTCATCTAAAAAAACTGCAACAATAAATGTGAATCATTATTATCATGTAAAAAGTTTATTTAATATTATGGGGAATTATACATTCACTTTGAAGTCGCTTTGAAGTTGCTACTAGTCTTATCTTTTTCGGATTTTGCGATACGCAAAAGATAATGAAGACTCTTTAAAACAACTTTTTTACAATTTTATATTTTAATGGAATATTAATTGAATAGGTGCTTTATAAGCAGAAGAGATCATTAAAGGATTTTAATTGAGTTTTGCGCTGCGCTCTTTGACCTTAAAAGCGTGATAGCGGTTATGTTACACACATTATAGGAAAACATATTTTTCTGCAGCGTCGTTTATGATATCAATATACCTTATAATTGTTTTTATTTTTTTAAACTGAAGTTTTTTATTTTTGTTGAACTGAACTAATTTTTAAAAATAATGTTTTCAAAATTAATCTCAATCTTAAATGTTGATATTGCAAAAATGGAAACATCGAAACACTATTTTATTAAACACTATTTTGTTAAACACTATTGAATTTTATCATAATTCATTTGGCAATTAAAACAAATCAAAAGTTTTATGTTGAATAATTTTTGTAAATTTTAATTTTAGATTTGTTCTGAGTATGAATTCAAGATTTTAGTATCTGATGATTTTGAAGGTGGCATCAATAGAGAAACACCTCTAGACGTTTATCTTTATATTTTGGACGAAAATGATAACAAACCTATATTTATCAACACCCCATATATTTGTCATGTTTTGGAGGTATTAGTAATTAAATTATGACAATATTGTCTAGTGTAGTATTTAACGTTAAGCAACCTTATGAAACTAATCGCATTGCAGCAATACCTAATTTTTTTTAAATAACGTTTACTTTTTTTAATCATAGTAATTTTGTTTGATTTTATGTTACTTTTACTTTTTTTTCGCATGAACTTTTTATTGAATTAATTAACTTTTCACTGACTTGTTAAGCTTTTCATTGACTTAGATAACATGTTGATTATTATCTTTTTTTTTTTAGACAATTCCAATTGGCACAGAAATATTCCAAGTACTTGCTTCAGACAAAGACGCTGGAAATAATAGAATACTTCGTTATGTTTTTAAAGATAAATCAAATGACTACTTTTTCCTACACCCAAACAGTGGAATTATAACTTTGACAAAATCACTTGATCATGAAACCAACAAAGTTCATACTCTAATTGTTGAGGCACAGGTCAACATTTTAATCTTAAAAGATTTTTTATTCAACATAAATAGATTTTTAAAAACTAATCTGTGAAAGTAATACCTTTAACAAACTGTTGGTCATTAATACTATTTCCGCTTTGATAAAATATTTGTCATAGCTGACAATTATAGATAGATTAATTGCATAATTCTGCAATTATTTTTTTTTATTGTTTTTTTTATATAAAACTCTGTATCATAGAGGGATTTTATTTTTTCGTTCCTATATACATAAACATATGAATTGTTTAACATTATTAATAGTGTATAATAGATAAAAATTTTCTCATGATATGAAATAAATAACATTTTTGAATATTTGTTTAGGAGTTTATATTTTTATAGGGTGTTTAACACATCTGATGGTAATAAAGGGTGTTTAGCAAACCTAAGGCGTTTTATGTAAAAAGATCTAGTTAAAAAAAACTTAAAATATAATAATTTTATTTCATTTAAATGTAAATATTTCTTTCCACTAGGATGAAGGTTTAGAAAAGCAAACGACTGAAACAACAGTAATTGTAAATGTTGGAGATGTCGGAGATAACAAACCTTATTTTATATTTCAACAATACGATAAAGAAATTGAAGAAAATTTACCAAAAGGTACAAAAGTCGCTGCTCTTGTTGCTGTTGATGGTGATTCGTCGTTGAAAAACAAAATTAACTACGAGATTATTGCAGGTAAATAATTGTTGTGGATAGTTTATATAAATCAGTAAACAAAGTTAAAATTTTAATGATTTTAATGATTTTAAACAAGTAAAAGAATTGTTAGATAACTTTGAATCAATAAAACAAGCATTAACCAATTGAGAAATTATATTGAAAATATCCATATCTGCGTATTAATTTCAATTTGTGCGAGTATAAAAATAATAATCCGGCTGACAATCTTTTATAATAATATTTAAAGCAACCGAAGTATATACATTTAATGAGAGGTAAAAGAAATAATGAAGGAGATGTATTACCACCAGATGCGATTTTAGCGGAAGAGGGTTCACCCCCTTTCCCCCAAAGAAGGTGATATTTAAGTTATAGTTGGTTATTTTACGAATTTAGTCGGCTAGTGGGTATTTGATAAATTCAGTTCGGCAAATTTTAGTTTTGAGGCCTTTTTTTTTTTTTTTTCGCTTTTCTTTTTCTTTTTTGTTTTTAACGAGCCAGTCAATACTTTTTAAAGATTCACCCCTCATTTTATTCGTAGAATCGCCTCAAATTATCACAGTAAAACCTCTCGTAACAAAAATGTTTTAAAAGTTTTTAATCGGCAAAATGCTTTATTGTAAAATAATTTAATTATTTAATACACAATCATCGTTTATCCAGAAATTATGCAAAGGCAGAAAACAATTCAGAGGTAGAAAACTATACAAAAGTAGTAAACTATTCAGAGAAAACTCTGCAAAAAAAAGTTTGAGAGAGAATAAAATGATTTGAAAATGATTTTCAAAGGTCGATGTAAATTTTTTATATAATTTAGAGTTGCTCTTAAATATTTTTGTTCAATTCAACCTATACACTTTTTTATGAAAATATAAATGTCATTCCTCCCAATCGCTAGCAGGAGTAAGTTAAAAAAATACATCAGTTGTAAAAAAAAAAAAATTCCATGTTTTGCAAAACGTCTATAGGAAGTACTAATAGACCGAGTTTGTTACTTTTGTAACAATGTTAAGTTACTCTTTCAAATTAATAGGCATGTACTTTCAAAATAATGCTAACACTTGTCTGTGAAGATAGTAACGTGAAATATAATTTAAACTTTCTTTTAAGTTGATTTTGACATTATTATACAACAATGAAAATTATTTTTAATTTTTTACTTTATCATAAATAACGTTATTTGTTTTAAATTTTATGTACGTATTATGTACGTAAAATATATATGTTGTTTTTAATTTTGTTTTTACGTACATATATATATATATATATATATATATATATATATATATATATATATATATATATATATATATATATATATATATATATATATATATATATATATATGTATATATATATTTATACATATATATATACATATATATATATATATATATATATATATATATATATATATATATATATATATATATATATATATATATATACTATATATATATATATATATATATATATATATATATATATATATATATATATATATATATATATATATATATATATATATATATATATATATATATATATATATATATATATATATATATATATATCAGAGCCAAGGCCCATTCGAGGGGGGAGCCTCGACACTGATATATATATATATACACTGCAGGCCAAAAGTTTCCGGACACTTGGATTTTGTTTAATTTTTTAATTAAAACTCCCATAATTATTTCAAAAAAATTCTCATATCATATTTATTTTATAAAAGATACATATAGTTACTATTTAAGAAAAAAAAAAAGAAAAAGAAAAAAAGAAAAAAAATACTAACAACACTATTATTATTAAACTGTCTTTTCGTCAAAAAATAACCCACGAGTTTTTATCACTTTTTTTGCGATCCGTGGCATCCTATTTATTAATTTATCTATAATTCGGGTGTAATTGATAACCCGGATTCTTCTAATATCTGCCACAGGTGCTCTTTGGATGTTGGGCATTTTTGTCTGACCTTTCTGTCCAATTCTTCCCACAGTAACTCTATTGGGTTCAAATCTGGTGATTGGGCCGGCCAGGTCATGTTTTTGAGGACACCATTATCCTCTTGTTCCTTTATGTAGTTCTTACATAATTTTGAGGTGTGTTTAGGGTCATTGTCCTGCATAAAAACAAAACTACGACCAATAGTTCTTAAGCCAGAAGGTATAGCATTGTTTTCTAGAATTGTTTTATATTGTTCTTTTTTCATAATACCCTCAATTTTAACTAGGTCACCAACACCAGCTGAAGAAAAACATCCCCATACCATAACTGACCCACCACCATGCTTGATTGTCGGCACTAAACACTCTGGGATCATTTTTTCTTTTGTTGTTCTTCTGATGTAAATTCTACGTTTTTGCCCAAACAGTTCAAATTTGGACTCGTCGGTCCATAGTACTTTTCCCCAGTCTCCTTCTGTCCGATTTTGGTGGTCTATAGCCCATTGTAACCTTTTCTTTTTATTTCCAATCCGTAGCAACGGTTTCCTGACCGCTATACGGCCAGAAAGTCCTGCTTGTCTAAGACGTCGTTTCGTAGTGGTTAATGAAATAGATTTTGAATGACTCCTATTAAAGCCTGAAGTTATTTCCGGGGCCGTAAGTCTTCGATTCCTTTTACTCATCAATATTATACTATTATCTTCTGCTTTTGTTGTTTTCCGTGGTCTACCAGATCTTTTTTTGTCTTCAAAAATGCCTGTTTCTTTCCATCGTTTGATGGTATCTTGTACAGTACTTCTGGCAACTTTTAATTTTTTGCAAATTTTACGAACTGAATAACTTTCTTTATGTAATGTAATTATTTCAGAACGTTTTGCAACCGTTAAAGAAAGTTTCTTACCCATATTTTTAGTTAAATAGTCGAATTATAAAATTTTAAAATTTTTTTCAAGATTTTTTAATGAAACCATCATTAATACCAAATGAAAACTAAACAAAACTAAATATTCTTAATCATTTTAGTCGGCTATCATTATATTATAAATATTTACTTCATGTTTCAACAAATAAATAACAAGACCAAACTCTTAAGAGTAATGTAACGCTATATATCAAGTTAAAATAAACAATTAAAAAAAAAACTTACTTATTTAAGTTTGAGGTCAGTAATACCTAATTACTGACCTCAAACTTACATAAACACTTAAAATTAGTAAGTTTAAGTATTATAAATTAATTTTATTGGTTAATTTAATGATACAGGATAGATTTTAGCTTTTTATATAAAAATATCAAGTGTCCGGAAACTTTTGGCCTGCAGTGTATATTGCAAGTTAAATAAAACGAATTAGATGCCTCTAAATACATCTGGGACTCATTTTGAAGGAATTTATCACAATAAAAAATGTTATTTAATACTAGCAGCAATAGTTGTTTGACTCCACAACCTCCTAGGAGTTTTTAGCCTATTATCAACTGTCTCAATCTGCAAATTCACATCTCTTTTTTCTAAAAACATTACCACTTTCTGTGCAGAGCAGAAAACACGGCAAAATTAGTTTTTCAAATATAACCTCAAGAGAAAAAAAGAAGAAATAGTTCTTCAAAGTTCTGAAGTACTAGTGCTACTTTTTTCCTCTCGAAATTTTATTTGAAAAACTGATTTTACAAAGAAAAAATACTTTAAGTCCAAAATAAGATTTCCATAACCTTGGTAACAAACCAGCCTTTTTAACTATATGATAACATATGATAACAAAATATATTGGTGTACATTATTTTCTATTGTTTTTGTCTTCGTAAATGAACTCAGATATATTAATAAAGCCATTATTACAAAAATAACATAAAACTTCCACATCTCCACTATCTCTGCAAAAATTTATCAAAAAAATACTGAAGGCTCACAAGTGTATAAACACTTACTTTTTATAATTTCAAGTTAAATTTGCTTATATAATCGAAACGATGGTTTAAATTATAACGAGTTTCCCGCGCATAATTAAGCGCTCCGCATTAGAGAACGTCGACAAAGTACGTACGCTTGGATGGCGAGTGTGGGTCTGTAAATGGTGTATATAAGATAGGGGCAGGTGGTCAATTAAAAAAATGAAGAAGACACTAAATTAAAAAAGTATTATAAAATTTTGGGTAGTTAGGTCAAAAGCGTAGGTAATTATGGGGAGGTGGAGGTTACTCAAAAAAGCGTATAGAAAAATGCGGGAGGGAGAGGGGGGGGGGTCAAAATAAAAGTATACTTACTTTATAGACAACCCCTTAACGTGAATCTTAAAATATTAGTTTTAACATTTTTTCAGATTTCTCTACAAAATATTACACAGAAAATAAAAAGTGTTATTTTTACAATACACAGAAAATAAAAACATTTTATACATTGCGCGCAGATAGATTCAAAATAAAAAGCACATTTTTTTCAAATTTTTCAAATTTGAACATAAAAATTTTTGTTGTGCTAAAAAAATTGTTTTTTTTTTTCTTTTAGTGCACAACTTTTTAATTTGAAACTTAAAACTTTTTGTGGCGCTTAAAAAATTGTTCATTTGTTATTCTTTTACTTTTAGGGGATGAGTATGGCTTATTTTTTATTGATAGAAACACTGGTGTAATCACAGTTGAAGGTCATCTTGATCGTGAGTATTATTCTGAGTTCAAACTGCGTGTGAAAGCTTATGAAGTTGAAGAAATACACTCGTTTAATACAATTGACTTAAAAATAAAACTTGTTGATGTAAATGACAACTTCCCAAAGTTTGAACAAAATGAGTACGTTGTAAATGTACAACAAGATCAGGCTCATCCGCAAACTATTATCAGCGATAATATAAGGGCTGTCGATGAAGACGCAACAGTAAGATGTTAAATTATTTTGACACGTTTTTTATAAAAACTATGATAATAATAGTGTTTGTTGATTCATATAAAATATTTTCAGATTAAAAACAATCATCTGTTTTATTGGATCGAAGAACAGGATGATAATGACAAGCTTTTTGATGTTTTATCAGATAGAGGAACATTGATGTTAAAAAAAAACTTGGAAAATCTTAGTCGGAATACTTTTAAATTTAAGGTTTAGTTTTTGACATTAGACAAATTTATATATATGTGTGGGTGCGCATTTATATATATATATATATATATATATATATATATATATATATATATATTATATATATATATATATATATATATATATATACAGCGGTGACCAAAAATTAAAGACCATTCATTTTTTTTTCAAAATTTATTTTTAACCTTAGTATAATTTTATTTTGGAAAAAGGTATCAAAAAAAGAAAAACATTTTTAGAAAAAATTTTTATTGTATTTTATATTTATTATAAAAGAATTTATAATTTTTTTACAAAATAATGTAAAAAAATTAAAAAACTGACTAGTAAAAAATATAAATGGGAAAAAAAATTGGACAAAATTTTAAGACCAGTTTCAAAAATATTTCAAAAAGCAATAAAAAATAATTTAGAAACGTGTTGTTCCTCCATTTGTTTTCAAGCACTCTTATGCTCATTCTGGCATTGAATTCATTAAAGTTTTGATTACTTCATCAGGCACATTTTTCAAATGATGAGAGATAGAAGATTTCAAATCTTCCAAATTGTAAAGTTGTTTTTTACCAAGCTTGTGATCAAGCCACAACCATAAATTCTCTATTGGATTCAAGTCTGGACTATTGGCAGGCCATGGAAGCACTTGAATTTTATTAGAATTGATCCAATCGCTGAGAACATGCGCTTTATGGCGCGGCGCATTATCTTGCTGGAAAATAAATCCATCTTGCAACTGCCATAAATCAATGCTAGGAATAAGCGAGTTTTCCAAAATTTTGATGTATCTTTCCTTGTTGAGTCTACCATCGAATAAATGAAAAACGTCAACTCCACAGGCACTCACACAGGCCCAAATGCCTATTGAACCACTGCCTTGTTTTGTTCGTTTCAAAATGCATGATTCATCGAACCGTTCGCTTGGTTCGATGAATCATGCATTTTGAAACGAACATTACGCGACCTTTTCTGTTGTCTACCTCAACGTTCATTTCATCACTAAAGACCACACGACTCCACTGATCTGTTGACCAATTTTTATGTAGTTTGCACCACTCTTTCCTGGCAAATTTTTTTTTTTAATTTAAGCGTGGTTTTTTTGCAGCAACACGCCATAAATAATTTAAATTGTGGAGGACCCTTTGCACAGTTCTAGGGCTTGCTTTCAGACCATATGACAGTGTCCATTTCGTAGACAAGTCTGTAGATGATGCTTGTCTGTTTTCTTTCATTAATCTCACCAGCGAGCGAACATCACGGTCATTTGAAATTTTATTGCGTTCAGTCCTATGACGATCATTAATTGACCGGGTCTCTTTGTATCGTTGAATTATGTTAATAATGCAAGAGTGAGACCTTCCGAGCTTTTCTGCTATTTGTCTGATGCTATAGCCTTCTTCTTTTAATACAAGAGCCGCGTATCTCTCTTTTTCTTCGATCTTTACATGCATTTTTGCAATATTTTTATATCGTAATAAGCAATTAAGACAATTAAAAAAAATAATGGATTATTATTTTTAATAAGTGCAAATTAAAGATTTGAAAGTGGTTGTTAAATTTTGTCCAATTTATTTAAAGAAGATTTATAAGTACTCATCAGTTTTTTAATAAGTTAAACGCTATTTAATTAGAATTAGATTTAAAAAATTATACCACTTTAATCCGTATGTTTTAATTACCAAGATATTAAAAAAAAAAAATTTAATATGTCAATTAGAATCTTCTTAATTTTAATTTAAAGATTAAGAAACCAACTAAAAAATGAGTGGTCTTCAATTTTTGGCCACCGCTGTATATGTACAGTGCTCGAAGTGGAAAGGAAAAAGAAACGGGATGGTATTCGGTAAATTAAAAATACCATCCCACCTAATCATTGTTATATATAGAGATTTATAAAAAGGTGGCGAGTTGGTTTATACTTTCTAAAAAAAGTGACGAGATGGCATCCCGCCTCACATCAAGCACTGTAGATATATATATATATATATATATATATATATATATATATATATATATATATATATATATATATATATATATATATATATATTATTGTTATTATTATTATTGTGCGGTTGTGGCGCAGTGGTAAGAGCTTTTGCTTTAGAAGCAGGAGATCCTGGTTCAAAAACGAGCTCCGGACATATTTTCGCGTCACGGTAAGGAAGAAGGCGCGGAAGTCCATTTAACTTTCTGGTTAAATGGACTTCCGCGGTGCTCTGTGACAAGACCATTTGGTCTTCTTGGGGCACCTAAATTTAAAAAAAAAAGAAATTATTTTGTAAACATTAATAAATACGAATTTCTCTCGATACTAAATTTGTTTTTTAAAAGAAATTTTTGCTGGATTGTTGTGACCAGCGTCTTCAGCTTACAAGTTTTTTGTTTGTTTTTGTTTATATCTTATTTTTAAAACGGCAGTTCTATTTTATGTCAATGGGGTGGTTTTATCTTTTTCTGACGTAAGTGCGTCAGAAATGGTGTCTAGAATTTTGTTGACACATATTGTCCCTCAACTAAATTGATATCATTTTGTTGAGGGGCACATTGGTTTTTTTTTAATCTTAAACTTAATTTATATTCACCGACGAATTTCAAATTTGATTCAATTATTTCTTATTGATCGGTTTTTATGACATTATAAAGTTTACACCCCCCTCAAATTGAGGGGACTGTAAATTTTATAAGGTCATAAAAGTCGATCAACAAAAAATTATTGAATTAAATTTGAAATTTGTTGATGAATAAAAATTAAGTTTAAGATTAAAAAAAAAAGATTTGACTTAGTGCCCTCCTCTTTGGGACTGGGAGGGCTAACGTTTTGGGGTTTTTGTTGTTCCAAGTCTCCAATCACCGCAATTTTTTGCATAGCATCCTCATTCCTCATATATATGAACATATTTAAATATGGAGTTTTCTTCATTTTTAAAATTGCTTAGCTCAAACATCAAAAAAAGTTGTCTACGGCCATGGACACACATGAGACATTGTGCACAACGAAATAACTGGGGCAGTTGCAGAACTCTGAGTCAATGCTAAAAAGTTTGATAGGAAAGTTCGTGATGCACTGCTAAGCATGCTCATATATATGAACATGCTTAAATATGGAGCTTTCTTCATGTTTCAAAAATGCTTAGCTCAAACATTTAAAAAAGTTGTCTACGGCCTGGGCGTGGCTAATGCAGATCGTTCTGTTTTATTTTCTATTGTACTGTTTTTGTATTGTTGCGTGCGTGTTTTTATTTGCTTTTTTATTTCATCTATAAACTTTTTGCTACAATGACATTTAATAAAATAAACTCCTGGGTGGCTGTTCATTTGTAGTTTGGATTTATTTCTTGATGTTAATATTGTCTCTAGGTTCAAGTTTGATTTAAAGACCGTTTTATATCCTGCCTTCCTGAACACCTTGCGTAGTTTAGGAGACATTATTGGTACCCAAGGTAATGAAATCGTTGGATACGTACTGGTGATGTTTTTAATTTTTTTTGTAGTCATTTGTGAGCTTTTGTTTTTTCGTTTTATTTCTTTTATGATATTTATGAGATTGGACTGTTTATAGCCATTTGCGATAAATACTTGAATAAGGAATTTCAGTTCATTTTCTATATGTTTCTGACTGCATACATTAAATGCTCTATGTATGAAACCCTTGAATATTCCATTTAAAACTTGTGGGTCATGGTTTGATGTTGTCTTTGCATTTTTTCTGTGTATTTCAAATTTTACCATTTTACAATATTTACCATTTTTGTTATTTATTATGCACATGTCTTAAAAATTTAGTGTTTTTTGTCATTTTCAAATTCGATAGTATATTGTATTTTTGGATGCTGTTGATTAAGTATTGTCTTAAATTGATCAGCCTGGGCAGTGTTAGGGACTCTAGCATGACTGTCATCTACGTATCTATAAAATTACTTTAAACCAATAAACGGGTTGGTTTTCAACGCTGTATTAAGTGCTCTTTTTTCAAGATGTTGAAGAAAAGATTTAGCTAAAACTACCACAAACGAAAGACCTATTGGACCTGAATTTTCAAGTTCATGTATTTCATTTTTCTATAAAAAGTATGGTCGGTATAATCACAGTTTATCAGAAGTTTCACAGGTTGTTAGAACTTTTATTTCTTTCATGTTTAATTTTGTCGCTTTTTCAAAGTTATCGCTCACCTCCAATAGACTTATGAGTACTTCAATTGCTTATTTAAGAGGAAAAGACGGGTATAAGTTTATAACGTCCAATGATACCTGAATGTCGTCACTATATATGTCCTACATATTTTTTTTTTCTACGAATCGTTGCGAATTTTTTAATCGAGTTGGGTTTCCATTTAATATTGGTTGTATTAGTTTTACTAAGTAGAGATTCCGTAGTTTGGTGTGCCTATTGTAGATACTACAATTCGCATTGGATAAGATTGCTCAGGTTTGTGTGTCTTCACAACACCTTACATAGGAGGTGATATCGGGTCACTGGGATAAATTTGCTGATATTCATTTTTTGTGAACCGACCTTTTTTATTTAATTTTAATAGTTGGAATTTGATTTTCATTGCGTACCTTTGTGTCGGTTTCTCATTGATAATTTTAGTTTGCCCAATTTGTTCTCGAATCATTTTTATTGCTTTATCATGAGGGATCGTTACAAAGCTCATTCCTTTATCAAATGGGTGTATATTAATATTATTATTGTTTTTTAATTGTGCTTTCCGTTGTTAATAAATAAAAAATAAATTTAGTGTCGAGAGAAATTCGTATTTATTGATGTTAATAAAAAAATAATTTAAATACTCTCATACATGCTGTCTAGATTCAATATATATATATATATATATATATATATATATATATATATATATAGAGAGAGAGAGAGAGAGAGAGAGAGAGAGAGAGAGAGAGATATATAAATATATATATATATATAGATATATATATATATATATATATATATATATATATATATATATATATATATATAAACACATGGACACACACATAGCTGTAACATGTAATTTTGTACTGATCTAAATTTTGTACAAATTTTTAATAATTTTTTAATTTCCAATACCTTTTGTGACAAAGTCAGTCATCTCTGCAAAATTTTCAAATCAGAACTACATTCATCTTAAAACCAACCCGGCTATCAAGTTATCTATTGCAAATAGAGAAACCAAATTATGGAATTCTTTTAATTTACTTATTTATTTAATTATATTTATTTTATATTAAATTATATCTTATAAAATAACTGTTACCATTGTAAAAAATTTTGTCCGTAATGTAACCAATAAGCAGATTCATGTCAAATAAAAAGAAGCACTCACTTTTTTTTTCTTCTATTTTTATGACACTTTCTTATTTTACAACTTTTTTTTCCCTGGATTTATTAGCAACGTTAATTCATATTGAAAAAAAAAAACTGAAAAAAAAATAAACACTTAAACACTATTCATAAGTTTGCATAAACACGCATAAACAAGTTTATATGTTTCCGGAATTTTTTTGCATACTATTAATCGGAATTAAATTTTGAACAAATTAGTGTTTATATTTTTTTACTTCGAACTTCGTAAATCTATGTACTATTTATATGGCCTATTTTTTGTTCATTTTAACGATAAAATGAAAAAATTAAAATTTAACTCGATTACAATAATATAATTATTTATCAAAAAAAAAAAAAGTGAGTTCCATATAAAAAATAAGTTACAACGTTTTATTAAAATTTCCGTAATTAGTAAGGACGAAAATTTCTCGGAAATTTTCAATTCGGGAAATTTTTGGAAATTTTTTAAAAAAGATAAATGATTTTATAATTAATGGGTAACATTTTTTTATTTCTTATTTGGGCATTTGTTTTGGGCAATTTTTTATTAAAATATTGGTACGCAGGATATAAAAATTTTAGAAAGCCCATATAACGAGGTTATTGATTAATGAAAGGCAAAAAACAAAGAAACATTTTGCTAAATTTGAATATTTATAGATTTATATTATTTATTTAGAAATAAAGTTAGCAATAAGTATAAAGAACTTATGATTTCGAGTTCCGGTATACATTTAAATCATTATATATTCTGATATATAATGATTTAAATGTATACCGTATTTTTCTACCAACACTGCCATGTGGGCGAGATATGTGTGTGTTTAATTTATTATTATTTTACAGAACATTTAGATCAAATGTGTTTTCTTATGTCATTTTTAGATAAATTATTAAATCTAACACAGTGCATTTATAACATATACCTTTTATAAAAATGTTTTAAATGCATCTTTTTACATAATCTATAATTGTAACATAATTATTAAAATCTTTTTTAAAATTTTGTATGCAACCTTTACACATAAACTTTGTATGCAATCTTTACACATAAACTTTGTATGCAATCTTTACACATAAACTTTGTTTGCAATCTTTACACATAAACTTTGTATCCAATCTTTACACATAAACCTTGTATGCAATCTTTACACATAAACTTTGTATGCAATCTTTACACATAAACTTTGTATGCAATCTTTGCACATAATCTTTGTATGCAATCTTTACACAAACTTTGTATGCAATCTTTACACATAAACTTTGTTTCTTTAAAATACGCTACAAAAATAATACACAATAAAATTTGTTAATCTAAAAAAGATTTTATTCTTTGTATTTAGTGAATATTTTACATCATAGTTGAGAGAAGTAAAAGCTAGAAATATGTTATACACAAGCTCAAAAGACAGACTAACTCGGAAAATATCTACATTTCGTTGTTCCACAAAAGTAATATACGTAAAAGTAATATATAACAGCTAGAACGTTTTTTGACTTTTAAAAAAAATGCGTAATTGATATATTTCATTATAAAAATATGATTAAAAGATGTGCATTTTTCGCTTGTGGGTCTTTATTATTTTATATTTTTGGTTGAAATATTTAAAGAATACCCAAATACAATGATGATAAAGCGCATATTTTTGAAACAAAAAAATGAATTTTATAAAAGTCTAAGTTTATTGCAACAAAAAATTTCCGGAAATTTTCAACTCTTGTAATTAGGAATAATTTGTAATAAAAAGAAAAAGTTTTGAACAAAGTTTTATCCCAACAAGTAAAATAAAGTATTATTTATGTTCAAAATTATTATAAAATTACTTTAAGAATGTAAAACTTCTGTCCGAAAAAAATTATTTTTTGTTAAACACAACTCCCAACCAAGAATTTTTTTAAAAAGAAATTTTGGAGCTTTGTCTTTGTCTTACCAGAATGATTCCACCATATATTTTATTCCAATCACCAGTTTGTTACATTTAAGTTACTATAGTTTTTTAAGTTTAACTTTAGTAAAAGTTTAGAAAACTTTAAGTTAAAAACTATATTGAGCAGCCGTAGTGCAGTGGTTAGCATGCCTCAGAAGCTAAAGGTCAAGAAGCTAAAGTTGTTCAACGCCACCTCTGAGCAAGTGTTAAAAAAACTTAGTCATATTATATTTGCGGCTATTTTTCGGTATAAAACATGTTTTTAAATAATTTATATTTTAAATTTTTATTTTATTATTTTTAGATGTATGCTACAGAAGATCAATCCAACGAACATTATTACGCTGTTGCAAATATAACTGTTCGATTAATACGAGATCAAAAAATTATAAACCAGGAATTTCAGAAAAGTTCATCAAACCATTTATCTTCTGCTTATACAACCTTTTTTATTACAATATTTTCTTTTATATTTTTGAATAATGGTATACCCTCCAAATATTGAGCACATATTGAAAGTATTTTTAAATTAATGCTAGAAAAAACATTCAGCATTACAATAAACTTTACAACACTTCATAATAGAAATTTTTTAAACTTGTTCACTATAATGTTCTTTATATATTACTTGCCTTCCGTTCATTTGATAAAGTTTTCTAAATATTTACAAGTAACAACTTTCAATAATGTTCATACTTATAAATTATTAACTTATTAAGGATTTATTATTTAAATAATATTTTGTAAATATGATGTTCTATATTACGTAACAAAATTTTTTTAACCATTATTATTCTTATTGTTATTTTTTATTAATATATAAACACATTTATACACATGTATATACATGTGTATAAATATATATATATATATATATATATATATATATATATATATATATATATATATATATATATATATATATATATATATATATATATATATATATATATATATATATATATATATATATATATATATATATATATATATATATATATATATAAGAATCATCTAAATGCTCTCGACAAAAAGTATACAAAAGGAGGTATAATTCAATTTTTAACTTTTAATTCTTCAACGGTTTTAACAATTTGGAAACAATCAAAGAATTTAATATTCAACAAACTCAAACGAGAAGTCACAGCTTTAAATATGTTTAAAAAATCACTAAGCAAGCGTGTTGCGAAAACGTTTTATTTAATAGATCAGCCAATCTATGAAATAGCTTGCCAAGTGAGTTGGTTAAAGCGCAATCATTTAACAGTTATAAAGCAGGTCTTGATAGCTGGATGACCAGCAATCAAGCGAATTGGCTGTCATAGTGTCTTAGCACCACACTCACTAGCTCACACTAGTTACATCAATTATATATATATATATATATATATATATATATATATATATATATATATATATATGTATAATATATATATATACATATATATATATATATATATATATATATATATATATATATATATATATATATATATATATATATATATATATATATATATATATATATATATATATATATATGTATAATATATATATATACATATATATATATAATATATATATATATATATATATATATATATATATATATATATATATAAATATAACAGTATATATATATATAATATATATATATATATATATTTATATATATGTATGTATATACTTTTTTATCTTTCAACTTTTTTCAAGAAGCTGGTATAATATAACTTTATGTATATATATATATATGTGTGTGTATATATGTGTGTGTGAGTGTGTGTATATATATATATATATATATATATATATATATATATATACATATACATATATATATATACATACATATATATATATAAATATATATATATAAATATACAAATATATATATATACATATATATATATATATATATATATATATATATATATTTATATATATATATATATATATATATATATATATATATATATATATATATATATATATATATACAAATATTTATTCTTTATTACATTCTTAAAGATAAAATAGGCAGATAATATAATAGAAATATAGACTTGCAGATCGTAACTAATTAAATTACAAATCATACCAAACGATCATTAAAAATCATGCATTACAAATCCTATAAACCAATATAAATAATAGATAAAAATGGCTACAAAAGGTTTTTAAGTACATTTGTATATTACGAATTTCAAAAGCTACTTCTTTCAACTTTTTTTTAAAAGACATAATTTCATTCAAAAGAAAAATCAAAGTTATTTAAGACAACTTTGTTCCAGATACGGTTCACGAAATGCAAAATTGACTATGATTAGTTTTCGAAAATGGTTTCAAAAAATAATCATTTCGTAGATCGTGTTTATTTTTTTGTTTTGTTATAAATAAGAAAAGGAGAAGGAGAAATTTTCGTTTTTGTACATAAAACAAAGAATGTTATATACGTGAAGTTGAAATATGTTTAATTCATTCATTTTTCTTAAGAGAGGGTTCGAATGAGTCACACGAATTAACTAAACGTACTATACGTTTGATGACAATGAAAAGGTCCTAGTTTACTTTTGTAAGTACTGCCTCACGACTTATTTGCATAATTGATATGGCAGTGAATAAGTGAATAATCCAATTGCATTAATATATGCATGTTTAAATAGATTTTTGATTTGTATAATACTCCAATACTTTTTGAAATTTTGTTGCTTAAATTTTTGATGGGCAGTCTCCATGTAAGGTTTTTTTTAAATATATACTCCTGAAAACTGTGTAGTTTTTACTCTATTTACTTAAGAATATTATTAATGAATACAGAAGGCGTTTCATATGGTATCAATTTTTTTTGGAAAGTGGGTAAAATAGAGTCCAGTTAGTTTGTTTTGTTAAGTTTATTTATTTTGAACCAGTTGGAAATTTTTTTTAGTTCTAAGTTCATAATTTCAAATAATAAAGTAATGTTGTTATGCGATAATAATAAATTTGTTTCGTTGGCAAATATTATTGTCCTCAGGGTGGATGTTTTATGAGGATCATTGACATATATGTTCTGTCATTCCATACAGTTCGAGCTTTTAAATAAGAGTTTGATGGTCAATAGTATCAGAAAATTTTAATAAGTCATTAAAAATTCCTATTCTGTATATTCAGATTTATAAAACGACTCGTTAATATTACTCGTAAACTGAAATACGTGTAAACTGAAATGTAAACAATGAAATGAAATACGTGTAATCGTGTAAACTGACACGTATAAACTGAAATGTTCGGTAAAGTTTTTTCTTTTTTTGAAACCGTATTGATTATCAAATATTACATCGTTTACAGAAAGATGAGCATTGATTTCGTTATATAAAGTTCTTTAAATTTTTATAAATACAGAAAGAACAGAGACAGGTCGATAGTTATTTACATTAGTTGCATCTCCTCCTTTGAATATCGGCTTTACTTTGGCAATTTTAAGTTGATCAGGGAAAATTCCATGGCTAACACAAGACGAAAAGATTTTAAATAGAATTTTTTAAATAAAACTTTTAAGAATTTACAATGACGTTTCCATTGATATTGTCAAATTCTATTGCTTTATTTAGTAAAATTGTTTTAAAAGCAGCTTCAAATTTATAAAAAGATATATCAATGCAATTAAAGTTTGTTGTTTTTTGAGGTAAAAATGCAAAAGAATTACTATTATTTTGAATATTTTTTTGCTAAGTTAGGCCCCACTAAAATAAAATGCTAATTTAATTCAACTGCTATATCAAAAAAGTCAAGATAACATTTTTTTTTTTTTAATTTGTCTTTCATATTAAAAAGATGGTAGGGGAAAACGGGGCGAGATGTCGTGGACCGTCATTTAATAGTAAGAAAACGTGAACCGTCATTAACGGAAAAAAAATAACAAATTTACTTTTCCAATTAAGAATTAATATCAACAATAGGGATGCCTCTTTTACTTACTTTTTTTTTTTACTTAAACGAGTTTTTATCAAAAAGAAAATTACATATGTAAATTTAAACATTTAATGTAAACTTACATTTCCGAATAAGTAATTAGTTTTTTGAAACGACTTTTACTTTATAATGTAAGTTTTTTTATTTTCAAAAGTAAGTTATGTAAAAGAAGATTACATTAAAAAGTAATTTACTTTTACATGTAAAAGTAAGTCACATGAAAAAGCTGTTTACTTTTACATTTAAAGTTAATTTCTTTTCAAAATTACATTACATAATATAAAAGTTCCTCAAACTGTAATTTACATTTAGGGGTCGTCCATAAAGTACGTACGCTTTTTTTTCGTCAACCCCCTCTCCCCGCATTTTGCAATACGCTTTTTTGAAAACCCTCCACCTCCCTAAAAGTACCTACGCTTTTAACCTATTTATCTAACATTTTATGATACTTTTTTTAATTTCGAGTCTCCTTTCAAATATAATCAACTCGCAGCCCTCCCATCTCATATACGCCATCTGTAGACCCCCTCTTCCTCTCCGAGCGTACGCACTTTGTGGACGATCCCTTACCTATAAAAGTAACTAATTAAAAAAAATTATATTAAAAAGTAAACTGCATATGAAAGTAAATTACATAAAAGCAATATGCTACCAAATATGAATTAAATTTACAAATAAAATAATATTTTTTAAGTCGTAATTTTTTATTCTAAAAGTAATAACAAATCATTATTAAAAATAAATTATATAAAATAAAATTTAAATTACATAAGCTTACATTTTATATAATTTGTAAAGTAAGTTAAAAGTAATTTATATAAAGTAAGTAAATAAATTTACTTATATTATGCAATAACTTTGACAGGATCTTGTACAAAAGTAATGCAAAAAAGTAAAACTTTAAGGCACTAACATTTAGATTGCTGCAACATTTGATTCGCGCGGTTTTAGGTATTTCTTCCCTGTAAAGTTTGAAAATATCAGTAATAGGTTTCCGCCCATGAATAAAACCTTCTCTAGTTCCGGTCCATGATTAATAACCATTCTCTGAATCAAACCGTCTCAAAAATATTCACTTTCTATATCCCGAGCTGTAGCATAGAAACGATTTATAAGTAGATACAAAAATACTCTAAAACATTTATCATCTTACTCCAAATGTGAGGGCAACAAGTTAGTAATTTTTATAATTTTTGTTTTCTTACACTAAATTTGACAGGTTTTAAAATTCTATTAATACACTAAATTAAAACAGGTTTTAAAATTCTATTAATACACTAAATTAAAACAGGTTTTAAAATTCTATTAATACACTAAATTAAAACAGGTTTTAAAATTCTATTAATACACTAAATTAAAACAGGTTTCAAAATTCATGCGCTAGTTTTATTGTGTTCTTATGATTTTGTAAAGTTTACATCCTCGTCAAATGAAGTGGTTGTAAAGTTTACATCCTTGTCAAATGAAGTTTCAATTTTTTTCTAAACAATCTAATGTGATAAGCAAGAACATACTTAAGTTTGGTACTTAAGTATGTTTTTATTTATACCACAATATAGCACAATTTTAAAGAAAATTTAATATTAAAATATTATTAAAACTATTTCAACCAAAATTATTGCGTTTTCAAAATTATATTAATATTGAGGTGTTATATTAATGTAATTATTAAAGACCATTATATTATTGGTTATGCATAAAGTCTTTAAATGAGTTTAATGTGGTTTTTAAGAACACATTAAAAGCTTTTCAAAAAACCTCATTTGTACATAACTACATAATAATATTATTAGTTAAAGAAGAAGCAATTAATTAATTAATTTTAATTGGTTTGTTGATAAAAGGAATTGTCGCATGTTCAAATTGCAAAACCTTTTTAAACTGCAGTGTAATACCACGCAACACCACTCGTATTTAAATCAACTTAATATTAAATCGTATATTTTTTTAATTTATTTTTTCATTAATAATATTTTTTATAACACCGTTATTTTTATATGTTAAAAAAAAAAGTTATTCAAAACACCCTGTTTTAGTATGTTATATTAAAAAAAGATTTCTCTGTAAGTAAAGAGCCAATTAAACATTCTTTGGTGTTTTAGCTACTTACATAATAATTTTTTATGTATAATTCCAAAAGTTACCGGCACCATCACAATAGTTTCTACCTTTACCGGTCAGATCTCACTTGGTGATGACAAATATACCAACTTATAAAAAAAAAGCATAAACAGTAGTTCTACCAGTCCTTATCCAATGGGTTTTAAGGTGGCTACCCATTATTAAAAATCTCAAAACAAAAAAAACAAAAAATACAATTTCTCATTTTGCAAAGGGTTCAACCTTTTGCAGCAATCAAAAAAAAACTTTAATTGCTATATAAGGTTGAATGTTTGTACAGCAATCAAACTTGCCCTTATTTTATTCTTTTGATAAGGGTGGAGTTCCAAAAAATTATAAAAGTTACTTAGAAGGGTCTTAGCGTCAGTTAAATTTTTTTAAAAAAAATCTAAAGATCTTGATCTCAACATCAAAAACTAAGCTCAATTAAAAACATTTTATTGTTAAAAGAACAAAAAGTGATGGTGACTCTGATGCCTCTTGTTCTTTTGTTTTAATATATTTTGTTTTTTAAAGATTTTCATTTTGTTTTTGTTTTTGTACTTTTCTCCATTTGAAAATTCCTTACTAACAATTTGTTAAAGTTTTACTATCTTAGGCAGGTACGACGCACCCACACCTCAAGCTTGACCCGGAGGTTGCGCACGATCTGAAAGAAAAAAATAAACTTTTTATGTAAGCTAGTTAACTTGTCGTGAACTAGCATATATAAAAAATATTATCCTTTTAACAATATACCAAATAGGACTTACATGTTTGGTTTTCTTGAAATTTAATGTGAGCATGTAGTCAACTCAATTTTTATGACAAAAAAATTACAAAATTACAAAGTTTTTATGACAAAAAATCTTTGCGACAAAAATAAAACAGGTATAAAAGCGAGCATAAAAAATTTTTAAAAGATTAAACTTGATAGAACCTGTTGTTTTCATAGAACTCTAATCACTTTCACGTAATCCTTTCCCTAATAAATTAATTCTATTTTTCAAAAGAATAATTAACAGTTGTGTAAAGATCTTTATATTTGACTCCTCCAACAACTATTGCATAACCTTGATCATTCAATAAAAGTTGCGTTTGGATTGTAACTATATAAACAGAAGGGGGTCCCAGCTTTATAAACAGATGAAACTGTTATTAAATTTTTTAAAGACAAAACAATTAAAATTTGATTAAAATTAAGTATATAAAAACTTTTTTCCAATAAATAAAAAGCTCGCAATAAATATTTTCCTCCGGCCATTGTTTTTTGCCGATGGCCATTTAAACTGATATTTTTGTAATGACTTGGTTTAGACATCCTTACGAACACTTAAACTGCTGCTGTAAGCAGACAAATCGGAGTTTTAATTAGAAAAGGTAGTAATTATTGGAATAAAGTTATTTCTTTTTCACAGTTCTTTAAATATTAAAACTTAAAACTACATAAGTAAATGTATTATTATTATTAGTTCTTCATAAATGTTACTCAAGATTACCTTCTCATAAACAGTTGAATTACGCATTGCAGTGGTAAGTGATATTATTTGAAAAATATAATTTTTTTTCTTTTTCATTTATTATATATGTATAATATTTGTTTACATGTATATTAGGGATGCACTGAACGTTTGGCAAAACCTAACGTGTATATAAATATATATATATATATATATATATATATATATATATATATATATATATATATATATATATATATATATATATATATATATATATCATATGCTATTTCTCTATTTTGCTATTTCCCTAATTTTAGATATTTAAAAAACTCAGAATTCAGAGAAAGAACAATTTGCGTATTTTCTTTTGTTAATGAGGTTTTATAAGTGTTTAAGGAAGCATAAAATTTGAAGATTCCGGATCTTTTGAATAAGCATGATTATAAAGACGTCCACCTTCTGCGTCACCTAAATCTTTGGTGTTTTGAGCATCCATGTAAGCATTAGCTATAATTGGTGATTTTAATGATTATTTAAATAAAAATAACCATTAAAAATATTCTGTTTGCAATTAAAAAACAGTTTAACGCAATACGTCGATTTACCAGGAAATCATGTTAACACTTATTTAAAGGATAATTGGGAAATATACTATAAATGGTCGCTGCTTTTGTCGTATTTATATAATAAAATAGTGCTTGCAACTCCATAAATCGCCAACTGGGTGTAATAAGTTCACTGTAAAGGACAGTTTCTTATGACATTTTAAATTTATCAATCCATTTTTTAATGAATTTTTCTTTATTTCCTTAAGAATGCCAAAAATACCGTATTATTATGCCAAAAATTACCATATAAAGTCGCTAATTTCGTCATTTTTGAGTATTTTGTTATACAAGTTTTACACAAAAACTTTAAAAGTCTGAAACAAATTTTTAACTGTTGCATTATAGATATATCTACAGGACATCGATATGCATGACTTATATGCGCTGTAAAAGCAACTAATGTATCTAAACAATAAAATAACTTTATACATTAAAATTTCTCCACTTTATCCTGCTGTTACATTAGCTAACATATGTGACATGAATTGGGTAGTTATAATTTTTACATTAAATGTTATATATTTATTTTTGTTACCTTATTTTATATTTGTAGTTATTGCTATTATGTTTATATATACTAAGTTTTGAATTTAATTATATTATATGCTACACATATAAAAGTTAACAATAATATAGTATAAGTAAAAATAGTTTCATTAAAAAATCTTTTTTAAATTTTTTCCAATAATAACTTCTTTACAAAGTTTCATACTGAGTGTGTGTATATACAGACATTTTTATTTTAAAAAAATGTCTATAAATTTTCATTCCGTAAATAAAGCACGACAATAAATAAGATTTTATTCTAAATGAGATTTTATTTTAAAAAAACACGAGGAAGTATATATAGCAAATAACTCCATTTAGAAATTTTTTTTGAAGGAAAAAATTTCTAAATGGAATTATTTGTGCACGAAGGAATTCTAATTTGTGCACGAAGAAATTCTCGTGAAAACGGTTATAAAAGCCGTAACGGTAAACTTAGATTAAATATTATACGAGAGGGAATAACGACTTCATAGATTTTTGATGCAAGTGTAACATTTAGTATAAATTTAGTTAAAAAACTGATTATTTCGAAGTTCATATAAAAATGGGTAGAATAGCTAAAAAAAAGAAGATGATAGGACAGAATAAGATAAAACGGAAAAATACAGAAAGGTTGAGGTATATGTAACTATTGAAGTACCCACTGAGGGAGTTACCTCAGAGACAGCTTCCATCTAATGGTGATATTCTTATATACTATCAATTTATCCTTCGCGAGTCACAAGTTAAATACAAACCCACTTCTACTAATGTTGGTTGCAAATCGAAATCGAAATCCAAGGATCTTGTTTGTGAAAATGGTGTTTGTACAGATCTTGCTTGGTATCTAGGATTAAAAAAATTTGGGATAATGCTGGGTTTGGCAAGAAATTTGTGATTTGTGGGTACAATATAAAGACTAAAATCATTAAACTTAATTTAAAATACAAGAAATTGATTAAGTTGTCTTCTCTAAACTGGAACAGCAGTCTTGAAAAGCAATCAAAGTTAGAGAAAGATTTTCTTACAGAATCCTATCAGCTTTTTGACATCTCGACTAAGAATTTTAAAAAAGATATTCTTGCTGATAGATTGAGAACAGATGATGCCAAGCTGGAAGATTTATATCTTAGTAAGTTCATTAAATATCACTTTTTTTAGTAGTGAGATTTTTTTTCCAATTAAAAGTAACTTAAGTAATAGCATATTATTTCCTTTAAAATATTTACGTTTAACTCTTTATATGGTTTGGTCATCCTCCAAGAAAAACTAGAACAATTATTAATTTATTTATAAATGGCTTAATAGATTTAAATATTTCTTAGTTTTTATGGAGACCAGAAGTTACATAGGAAAGGATATATGGAAACAAAAGTCGATGAAGACTACAGTAGAAGAGTACTGGATGCAAACAGGAGAAAGAGCAGGCTAGATAAGTTGAGAGAGAAAGAATTAGAGAGACTGAAAAACTTAAAAGATATCAATGATGTTTTGTTGTCACATGACTCCATGACAGAAGAGATTCAATTCAGCAGTGAGGAAGAAAAATCAAACGAGGACTGTGAAATCAGCGAGGAAGATGATTTCCTGGGTAACGGTCGGAAACGCAGGTATAGTATTATTTTAATAACATAGTTGTAATTTTCACAAGCTGAAGCTGTTTTATTGAAAAGTATATAATTATTAACAGGTAGAAAAATATTATAAAATGATACCTAGGTACAATTCTGGAGATACGATAAATCTAGCAGTGAATGTTGAAAAGCTCATTGAATGTACTGCTGTTCCAGCAACAAGGTTCAATGTTGGTGTACGACCTCATGTGGCAATTTTAAGTGAAGTATTTAAAGCTGGAGGTATAGAAATCAATGATATACCGCTTTCAAGAAGCACACTTCATAGAAAAAAGTTCAAATATGTAGAACTTAAAGGAGACTCGGAGTGGATTTCAATATCTAATCATCTTAAAGGCCGACGGCTTATTCTTCATTTTGATACCAAACTGTTGGAACAAATTACCACTGGGCTCAACATTATCCAAAAAATTGAGCGACTTGCAGTCTCAGTGAGTTCCCCGGATGACGATACCATGGAAGACCATCTTTTAGGTGTTGTTCAATGTCCCTCTTCAAAGGGAGTTGACCAAGCAGAACAAGTGCACGACCTTTTAGAATATTACGGATGTACAGATCATTGGTATATGCTGTGATACAACTGCAAGCAATACAGGCGGAGTAAATGGAGCAGTCCAAATTCTTACAGATATTTTGAAGTTACCAATTTTGTGGATAATGTGTAGGAGACACATATATGAAGTACATGTATCTTACTATATGGCTGCCCTTACTGGTGAGAAAACTAAAGGTCCAAGAAGAGCTCTTTATGTCAAGCTAAAAAACAAGTGGCCTGAAATCTGTGAGAAAGTGAATGAAGTGAAAAATTTATGTAAATTGGACTGGCAAAGAGATGATCTGAAGATTGGCTCTGTTCTTCGCACTGTTGCACAGTGGGCCAGTAGGTGGACAAAATGGGAAAAATTTTAGTTGTCTAATCTTGAAAACCTATTTAATTTTAGTATCTACATATATTAGCAGAAATCTATTGATAATTTATTTATATTAAATCCCTTAGTTACCAGGACTCTAAGCATTTGAATATTGAGATAAAATAAAAAAATAAAAAAATTATAAATAAGTAATTAACGGTGACATCAACGTTGTGTTATATTTCAATTACATCTACGTTTTTGAAACAAAAAATTAGTACATGTTATTCTAGAGTATTTAGAGATAAGAAAAACCAATGTGTGAAATAAATTTGTCATAGCATGTTATCTCAGTTATACTTTGAAAATCACAGATTAAAAAAAAAATTTCTTAAGAAACTTATTTTTTGCCGCACAATAACTAATAATTACCACAATTTGCCATGTGTTGTCTTATATTTATTTGAGCTATATGATGCTTCAATCGAGTTTTAATTGATTGCTCGTCTTCTTAAATCCCCGTTCAGATTTTATGTATGTTTTAACTTGGTTGCTATGGTACTAAATTTTGCATAGCAACAACTCATTTTTACATAAACGTTGTTTTAACAGTATTTTACTTGCGCTAAATACACAATATTGGGGGTATGTATTAAAATGAGATTCAGAATTCTTATGAGGTTAACTTTTTTTGGTTACTATGGATACCTTACTTTGCATAACATAGCAACAACATATTTTCGGTAGTTGTTAGTAATTTAATTACTAACACTGACAGTAATTTAATTACTTTTAATTTTAATTACTAACACTTGTAGTAACTTAATTACTAACAAGTATTAGTAGTCCAGGCGGCATATATATTATAACATTTTACTTTTAAATACAAAATACTTGTTACAATAATTATTTAGATATGGTTTTGTTAAATTTAGACATTCATAATTTTCTCCAAAAAAACAATCTTAGTATTTCAAAACAAAATATTACTGAAGATATATTAAAATTTATTCAGCCAAAATTTGCTGATTTTAAAGACGTTGATTTTAGACATGCTGTTCAACGATTTGTTTACTTGTATAAAAAAAAGTGGAAATCTGCAAACTATACTGTGAAAAATTTTGAAAAGAAGTTTGTGAACTGGCTTAATGAATATTTAATTGTCAGAAAAAAAGACAATGAACCAACTGCAAGTAGACGTGGTCGAAAACCAGTTGCATTTGATAATAGTTCTAATAAAACTAAAAAACGGCGTGTATCTTGTTTAATTGAATCTCATTCATCCAATGAATTATTTTTTGCTGCTAATAAAAAATTTAGAGATGAATCTGTTGTTATTGCTGCCAAGAATGTTTTAAATATATCAAATACAGATAAAACAACTAAATATTCAGCAGACGAAGCACTGGCTTTAATAATTGATGCAAGTCTGACAAAAGCTTTCTATCAATTGATTAGAAGCGGAGCCTTGGAGAAAGAATATAACATCTACCCCGCTTACAATGATGTCAGAGATGCAAAATTGAAATGTTATCCTGCAAACATAACAGTGGAGGACTATTCAGCTTCAGTTCCTTTAAAAGATTTAATGACTCATACTTTGCAAAGAATCTGTGCAGTTCAGGAACCTGTGCTAAGGCACTTGATATTGAACGACAAAGCAATAAAAACAATGACACTAACGTGTAAGGCTGGTTTTGATGGTGCTACTGGCCAAAGCATTTATAAACAAGTTTTATCAGAACCCGACATTAACAGAGATTTAAAGCGTGAAGAATCGTTATTTATTACTTGTCTTGTCCCATTGGATTTGACTGGATTTAACAACAGCAACGAAAAGGTGCCTATTTGGAGAAATCAAAAGTCGTCCTCCACAGCCTATTGTAGACCCATAAGATTTGCATACAAAATGGAATCCAAGGAATCTGTGATTGAAGAAGATCAGTACATTAAAAGTGAGATAGAAAGCTTGGGTATGATTTTATTAGAGGTTTGCGGATCTTCTATTGAAGTGAATTGTATTATTGAACTTACAATGATTGATGGGAAGGTTCAAACAATATTATCTGAAAAAAATAACTCATACCAATGCTGTTCAGTGTGTGGTGTCTCTCCAAAAAATATGAATAGTCTTGATATCCTTAATATAGATTATACTAACAGAGAGTTCAAATATGGTCTTTCCAGTCTTCATGCATGGATTCGATTTTTTGAGATGTTATTGCACATTGCATATAAAAAAGAAACAAGAAAGTGGCAAGCAAGATCTAAAGAACACAAAGAAAAGGCATCTGTAGCTAAACAAAAGATTCAGACTGATTTTATGAACAAAATGGGACTTGTTGTTGATTTCCCTAAAAGTGGTGGTTCTGGAACAAGTAATGATGGCAATACCTCAAGGCGTGCTTTTGCAGCATATGAACAAACAGCTGAAATTCTGGGTATTGACCAAAACCTTTTATTCAGATTTTACATTATCTTGGTAACGCTCTCTTCAGGATATGAAATAGACTGCTTAAAGTTCAAGGATTATTGTTTTGACACTTTTAGACTATATGTGTCCCTTTATCCATGGTATTACATGGCTCAATCAGTTCACAAAGTATTGATACATAGACATGACATAATTAAAAGCCTTATATTACCCATCGGACTTATGTCAGAGGAAGCTCAAGAGGCTACAAATAAAGACTTTAAATCTTATCGCGAAAATTTCAGCCGAAAAACATCCAGAAAAGCAACAAATACTGATCATATCAATAGACTCCTAGTTTCCAGTGATCCTGTTATTTCATTATTGCGTAAATCAACATCACACCAAACAAATCATAAAGCATTTCCTTCAGATGTTTTACAATTACTTAAACAATCTTCAAACGATATTATTGTTTTATAATTTTTTGATGTAATTTAAAATTGATAACGTTTTCTTGCACTATTTTTTGCTTTTATTATTCCTAAAACATTATTTACCTAAATACTCAATTTTTATTCAATATAGGTGGGTCAAAAATCCGATAAGATATTCAAATATCAATTTACCACTTTGTAACTAAGGAAAGTATCCGGTAACTAAGCAATATAAGTATCCATAACAACTAAATTTAAAAAATTATCACTTTTGTAAGAAGTGTGATCTCATATTGGTACTCATGCCAAATTTAGTGAATATAGCACTTATAAAATATCTGCAGATAACAAAAGTAGGTTGCTGCTAAGCAAAATAAAGGTATCCATAGCAACGAAATAAAAAAATATTACCTTCATAAAAAGCGCTGACATCATATTAGTACTCATAATAATTTTAGTGAATATAGCTCTAATATTAAATTAGTTATGAATTTTGTCCAGTAAAAGTGCATTCTGGCCCACTGTGTGTTGCAGAGGAAGCTAAGACATTTTTGACTAATGCAACTACTAATATAGTGTTTTCAAGGAATGATTATGGTATAGTTTGTAAGCTTGCCTCCTTCTTCCTTGGAGTGGAAGTACAAGATTTTAAGTTCCATCAACCTGGCGCCTGCCATGAGGCAAGATTTTTAGCAGATGCGATCTACATCCTGACTCTTTATATGACTAAAGATATCAGTAATATCTTGATAGAAAAAGCAGTGCTGCAGTTGAAGGATGCAAGTTCGTTTATTGCAATTTGCTATGTTCCATGGTTTTTAAAAAGTTTTTTAGGATTTCTGGCTCCCTACAATGATTTGAAAGCTATCCAGACAGCCTATGCATTGAGAAAAGTTAGTAAGAATATTGGAAATGCTTTGCTTCTCAGCATGGGACGCCATACGTGGTACTTAACTCCGCAACTCTGTGTTTTGTCCTTTGGGGATAAAGAAGTTCCTTCTGAAACAAAGCTAAGAATGCTGTTAGCTCTGATTGAGTTTGAAGAGCCAAATGAATTTCAGCGTTGTAAACCATCAAATGTACAAATTGGAGAGACCACAGAGCTACCTGAGTTGATTTCCGAGCAAAGCTACCTTCTCTTCAAACATTTTAAAATATCAAGAGCAAGTATAAAAGAATGGCTTAATAATAGTCTTAATACTATAGATGTTTTTAACCATCAGTTGCTAGATTTTATTGCATCAAAAACATATCTGTTGTAAATGATGGTGCAGAAAGAAACATTAAGCTCATTAAAGATTTTCTTTCAGCTACTAGAGATGAAGATCACCTTCAAAATGTAGTTTTTGTAGTTAAAAAGTCTAGAAAAAACTTGACTAAGACTATGACTAAAAAGGAACTTGGGAACTGTTCAAAAAGCTGTATTTTTTGAGAAATGTTTCACCACAATAAAATCTTAAATTTGCTAATAAATATTAGTTTTCATGTATTTTTTTTTTGTATTTTCATATTTATAAATATAATCTATCAAGTTAAATAGTAGAAAACAATTGGAAATGATTTATACGCATCTAATTGTTTTGTTTTAATTTTCTAAAATGTGTTTTCTATTAATGTTAAGCTAGCTTAACATTAAAACAGTAAAACTCAGATTTTACATCTACCACTTCCTGTCAAAATAAAACCGTCAAATTTTTTTTAGTACTTATTTAGGTCACATAGAATGGGAATCAGTAGAGAGCTTTTTTTTTTTTTTTTTGGGACACCCTAGTAAACATTCTTATAAGTATTTTTGTTAACAAGAAAACTTATAAGCATGTTAACATGTTAGAGGCAAAATTCCATAAATAAAAATTATTATCTTTAAAGTCTTCTATATACCTTTCATACTATATAGACGATATATCAGAGACCATGTATCTTTTTACAAAAAGTTAAGACCCCTTCGGCTACCCACTGCCACATAGCCCCCAGGTGAGGCTCTTTGTGACAGTGGGTAAACGAAATCAAAAAATAAAAAAATAATAATAATAAAAAAAGATCCTTGATTTTATTTAGGGACCTCTTATGCGTGAGGGCAACCAAACATAAGGGACCCCATAATAAAATTGCGCACCCGGTGCTGGGTGTGCCCTGCCGATAATACGGAACTGACGGTATATTTGATTGCTTTTTTATTACAGTAGCTGTTTTATTACGTAGTTAACACCTTTATCACGTTCACTGAAACATAACACAGAACAGAAACATGACAAAAATAGTTATTTTTAAATCAAAAATAAATTAATACGAGTGTTATGATAAGCTATATCTATCCATCTACATAAAATTTTTTTTCCAGCCATATCTTTTATTTTGATAGATATGGCTGGAAAAAAAGATAAAGACAGAAGATTATCTAAAAGATCTTTATTTGGAACGCAGGCCTTTATTAACATACATCGTCAAAAACGTTTGTCTTTATCTCAAAGAAACATAGAAATTGTAAAATCTAGAGGTCAATCTGGCGGCAGTATTACATATTTAGGTATATTCGCAAACTATTTAGTATAAAAAAATATGAACATGTCTGGCTAATGAAAACAAAGTGTAATAATAATAATATTAAAAAATTAAAACCGGGAAAAATACTCTTGTACAGTCATGTGTTTAAAATCGGTCTTTAATTTGCGTTGGTACGTGAAATATATTCAAACCAAGTTTGTTTGTATTATAGGTTAGAACTCTGATACTGACAATGATCAAATTATAAAATCAGTCTGCAAAATGAAGACATTGCCCATTAAGTCACTATTTTCATTTGTTTCCAAAGCTAATAAGTATATTATTTATTCCAAAGCTAATAAGTATATTTGTTTGATGTGTCCAGAAAATGAAAAGCTTGAATGTGGGCCTAAGCCAAATCTACGGAAACATTTTTTCCATGTTCATAAAAAACCGGAGTACCTTTACAATTCTCAAAAAAAAAATTGCTCAAGATCAATTCCTCGGAACGTAGAACAGAGATGAAATAGATTAAGCCAAAATAAATTGCATTATTCAAGATAACCGCCTTTTCAACGATTTTCATAAACCTGGAATGCAACTCCTTTTAAACACTCTTGCTCCGCATGACAAGCCGCCTCATCGAAAGACAATAGCTAATCGATTGAGAAAGTGGTACTATCAATACAAGAATGATCTTAAAGCTAAGCTTAAATCAGTTACCTACATAGCACTAGCAACAGATTTGTGGAAAAATTGAGTTGGATCGTATTGGCTTTGCATAACAGCGCATTACTTAACAAAAAAGTTTAAATATCAATCAAAAATAGTTTACTTTACTTACTTAATAGCACAGATAGATGGCACAGCAGATGTAGATGAAGATCTTATATATTACAGTAATTATAATGAAAGCGATATCGAATTTAATGGAAATATTTCATTTGACGATCAAGAAAAAATTGCATGCACTTATAACAAAGAAGACGTTAGCTCATATGATGAAGAATGTAGCGAGGAGGAGGCGTCAACCGATGAAACTGTCGATCAGTTATTTATTATTTTATCCAGCATATTATTCAAGTTAAGAAAAATGGTAGCTCTTGTTAAACGATCTTCTGTTTTGCAATCATTTGTTTTTAGTGAGATTAAAAAGCAGGGACTGTAATTAAAAAGTTTATCGTCAGATTTTCATGTACGTTGAAACTCAACGTTTTTGATAATTAGTAAGATAATAAAAGCGAAATATGTTTATAATAAAGTTACTATAGATCCTGGCACATTCGATGGGTTAACAGAAAAACAGATTAATAAACTCAAGAACCTAACTTTGTTATCAGATGACTGGAAGTACCTAGACATTTTACATTATAATCTTGCTCTATTTTTAGAAGCAACTAAACTTCTCTCTACTAAAAATTTTCCAACACTTTCTTTGGCAAAGTTCGTCGAAAATACGTTAATGAACTTTCTTGAAAATGAATCTTCAACTAAATGTTTTCTGTTACAACAATCTCCTACGGTGGAAAGAGAGAACATGTTACGAGCTAGTCTTCTCAAATTCAGGAAGAGAGGTATGTACTTCACCTGCTAGTTCGGTAGGGCCAGTATCCTCATTCAGTGTTGCTAACTTTATTCATCGCAAAGAAATAAGTAACCCAGGCTCGAGAAACTTACGGTACTCGATGCTACTTAAGGAGAAGAATTGAAACTTTACTTTAAAACTTTGTATTTAACTGAAATGAGGAAAAGTATATAAACCAGAGGCCACTCGATGTCAATCCAACGTCAACTTTCGAAGTTAAGAGTCGCGGGGTAAAGCATAAGGGCGATGACGCTTGTCTGACGGGATAAACTAGTTATAAGTGCTGATCCTTATTGAAACGCCAGTAATAATAGACGCGACTCTGAGGAGATGTTTATTACTTAATCACTACACAAATTATGTTTTTTTTTCTATTCTGAGGCCTTTCATTGTTATATGCACACTTTTTTTTTTTAATGTATTTTTTGTTTTATTTATTTTTTGTTTGGTGATTTTTTTTTTTAATCTTAGTTCATATTCGTATTTATATAACAATTTATTTTTTATTATTACTGTCGGTACTGTTTAGATGCATTGTCTGTCTTATTTATATTTTAAATATTCCTCTATTAATCTTTATTTTTGTCTTGACAACTGTCAAAATATGCTTTGTTTGAAAAATAATTCTCCTTTTTTCTAATGGGCTTCATTTCTTCCCTCAGGCGTTATATATATGCCAAAGTTTATAAATAATGACTAGCCACTATATCACATGTTGGAAAGTTATCAGCTTGTTACTTGAAGCAGATGCCACTAATGGTTCACAAAGCAATCTCTGTGACCTAGTCTCTCAGTATATAATTTTAAAGATTTTTCTAATAACGACAGTTTTCTTATACTTCTTTTATTTCTATCAATCAGTGTGTTCAAATACATCTTAAGAGTTTCTATGAGATATAAATCGAGGAAAGTTAACAAAAAAAAACACTTCTCAAAGATGTATATTAACCTAAGATTTCCAGTTAATGAGATCCATAACTTTGTCCTTTTTCCCTGAAAGGTGTTTGCAAATAGCAGATGTGTCTATCTAACGGTTGATAGGAAGAAGAAAAGAAAAAAAAAAAAAAAGAAAAGAAGAAAGAAATTATTTGTATAAAAAGAATAAAAGTTATCAATAAGATAAAAGCATTTGCAAATTATATATAAAAGTCAAAAAGTTAATCGTTTGTTTAAAAAATTACTTAAGTTATAAATTATTCAATTAATAAGTAACCAGTTAAATAAAGTGTTTATATTGAATGCGGTGGATTAACCTAGCCACTAGGATGCACACACTAGTGTATTTTAGTGCCGGTCCCAAGCCCGGATAAACAGGGAGGGTTGCGTCAGGACGGGCATTCGGTGTAAAAACTGCGCCAAATCAAATGATGCGGATCAACAATAGGAATTTGATACCAAATTGGTCGGGGCCCGGGTTAACAACGACCGCCTCTAGTGCTGTTGCCCAACACGAAATTAACGGAAATTGGGTTACTGTTGGGACAAGGAAAAAGAGGAGGAGGAAAGGGGGGAAGAGAGCTCTGAAACTGAAAGAAAGGAGGATGAGCAGGAAGGTGGAGGTTAAATTTGGTACGTTGAATGTAGGCTCTATGACCGGTAAAGGGAGAGAGCTAGCTGATGCGATGGAGAGGAGGAATTAGACATACTGTGTGTACAGGAGACCAGGTGGAAGGGAAGCAAGGCCAGGAAAATTGGTGGTGGCTTCAAACTCTTCTACCATGGTGTCGACAAGAAGAGAAATGGAGTAGGGGTAATTCTGAAAGAGGAGTTTAGTAAGAGTGTAGTGGAGGTAAAGAGAATAAGTGACAGAGTGATCTGTGTAAAGTTAGAGATTGATGGGGTGGTGATGAATGCCATCAGTGCTTATGCTCCTCAGGTAGGTTGTGATATGGAGGAGAAAGAAGAATTCTGGAGAGAGTTAAATGAAGTTGTTCTGCAGGTTCCTATAGAATAGAGAATAATTCTTGGAGCAGATTTTAATGGACATGTTAGTGAAGGGAACAGTGGCGATGAGGAGGTGATGCGTAGGTATGGGGTTAAAGAAAGGAATACAGAAGGACAAATGGTGGTAGATTTTGCTAAAAGGATAAAGATGGCTGTAGTTAACACTTATTTTAACAAAAAGGAAGAGCACAGGGTGACGTATAAGAGTGGGGGAAGAGGCACACAGGTCGACTATATCCTCTGTAGGAGAAGAAACCTGAAAGAGGTTAGTGATTGCTAGGTGGTACCAATAGAGAGTGTAGCTAAACAGCATAGGATGATGATATGTATGATGGTTTTGGAGGTGAAGAAGAAGAAGAGAGTGAGAACAGAACCTAAGATCAGGTGGTGGAAGTTAAAGGATGAGGACTGTTGTGTAAAGTTCAGGGATGAGGTGAGACAGGCACTGGGTGGTGGTGTTCTGGATACCTGGGATAAAACGTCAAATACAGTGAGGGATGTGGTTAGGAAGATACTTGGTGTAACATCAGGACAGAAGAAGATAGACAAGGAAACGTGGTGGTGGAATGAGGAAGTTCAGGAAAGTTTAAGAGGAAAGCGGTTGGCTAAAAAGAACTGGCATCTCCAGCAAGATGAAGAAAGTAGACAGAAATACAAGGAGATGTGTGGCAAGACAAAGAGAGCAGTAACAAAAGCTAAAGAAATGGCGTATAGTAATCTGTATGAGAAGTTGAACACTGAGGAAAGGGGAAAAGGATCTGTTCAGATTGGCCAGACCGAGAAACCGTGATGGGCAGGATGTGCAGCAGGTTAGGATGATTAAGGATAAAGATGGAAATATGTTGTCTAGTGAAGAGAGTGTCTTGGGAAGGTGGAAGGAGTATTTTGAGGAACTAATGAATCAAGAGAATAATAGGGCAGAAAGGTTAGAAGAGATAGAGGTTGTGAATCAGGAGGTTCCCCAGGTGAGCAAGGAGAAAGTAAGGGCTGCAATTCGGATAATGAAGTGTGGTAAAGCAGTTGGACCGCGAGATATTCCAGTGGAGGCATGGAAATGTTTGGGAGAGTAGCAGTGGAGTTTTTGACAAAGTTATTTAACAGAATCTTGGAAGGTCAGAAGATGCCTGAGGAGTAAAGACATAGCATAATGGTGCCAATTTTCAAGAAAAAGGGCGACATTCAGAGTTGTAGTAATTACAGGGGAATAAAGTTGATCAGTCACAGCCTGAAAATCTGGGAAAGAGTAGTGGAAGCTCGGCTTAGAGGAAAAGTAGAGATCTGTGAGCAGCAGTATGGTTTCATGCCAGCTAAGTGCACCACAGATGCTATGTTTGCTTTGAGAGTGTTAATGTAAGTATAGGGAAGGACAGAAGGAATTACATTGTGGGTTTGTGGACTTAGAGAAAGCTTATGATAGAGTTCCGATACAGGAGCTGTGGTATTGTATGAGGAGGTCAGGAGTAGCGGAAAGGTATGTGAGGGTGGTGCAGGATATGTATGAGAACAGTGTGACAGCAGTGAGATGTGCAGTAGGAATGACAGACAGGTTTAAAGTGAAGGTAGGACTACATCAGGGATCAGCTCTGAGTCCCTTCCTGTTCGCAATTGTCATGGACAGACTGACAGACGAAGTTAGACAGGAGTCCCCTTGGACTATGATGTTTGCTGATGACAATGTGATCTGAATTGAGAGTAGAGAGTAAGTGGAGATAAACTTGGAAAGATGGAGGTATGCTTTGGAAAGCAGGGGAATGAAAATGAGCAGAAGTAAAACAGAGTACATGCGTGTGAATGAGAGGGCAGACGGTGGACAGGTCCAGTTACAAGGAGTTGATTTGGTGAAGGTCAACGAGTTTACCTACTTAGGGTCGAGGGTACAGAGTAATGGAAGAAGTGAAAGAGAGGTAAAGAAGAGAGTGCAAGCAGGGTGGTGTGGATGGCACAAAGTGTCGGGTGTGAAGGATAAGATCTATAGGACAGTAGTGAGACCTGCTATGTTGCATGGACTGGAGACAGTGGCACTGACAAAGAGACAAGTGAGGGAGATGGAGGTGTCTGAGATGAAGATGTCAAGATTCTCATTTGGAGTGACGAAGAAAGATAGGATCAGAAATGAGTTTATTAGAGGATCAGCACATGTAGCATGTTTTGGAGATAAAGTTAGAGAATCGAGATTGAGATGGTTTGGACATGCACAGAGGAGACAGGAGAGCTATATTGGCAGGAAGGTTTTGGGAATAATACTTCCAGGTAAGAGAAGGAGAGGTAGACCTAAAAGGAGGTTTATAGATGCAGTGGTGGAGGATATGATAGTGGCTGGTGTGTCAGTGGAGGACACTCACGATAGGGCTAGATGGAGGAGTTTGATCCGCTGTAGCGACCCCTAAACGGGATAGCCGAAAGAAAAAGAAGAAGATTGAATGCGGTCGATTATACCTGCTTACAGATAAAAAAGAAAAACAAAAAACAACAACGAAATTCGAATTTAGAAAAAGAACTTTTAATTATTTGCCATCCATCAGCGAGTCAAGTTAGATGAATAATAATTAAAGTTTAAAAATTTACGGTTATATTTGAAGTTGTAATAACTATTTTTTTAAGTCATTCATTTTCTTTTTTACATATCTATTATATTATATTATTGATTACATTATTATTAGCTATATAATTGTATATTTTATTATTAGGCGTTAGTCATATTTATAGTATTTATATTTTTATCATACATTACTTCTACTACTTTTGTTATTACTGTCACTATTTTTATTATTATTGCTATTTTTGCGATTGTTGTTATTATTGTTGTTATTATTATCCGTTATTATTATCATATTGTTAATATTTTTATCATAAACTTCATCATTGTTATATTATCGTATAGTTACTACTATTGTTATATTGCTTCTGTTGTAATAATCTTACTAATATCAATATCTTTATTTTTAAACAAATTTCTTATTATTATGTCTAAACTCTGCAAAATTTGTTATAAAATTATTCGTGCTAATCATCATTCACTTCAATGCAATCACTATCTAAGTTCAATACATAAGAAATGTAGTTTTTAAAATAATAATGATTTTAGTTAATTAAAAAATTCTTCCATGAATTATTGGCTCTGTATTACATGTTGCAACAGTATTTTTCCTTTTCGTCTTCAAACTTCAATTGACAATATATTACATCTCAAAGATCTGCCAAATGACCTTTCCCTCTTTCCTTGCTCCCGAGAATCTGATATTTTTAATCAACTTAATAATTACTTTACTTATCAGCTAAATTACAACGACGATGATGATACGAACATAGTTGAGAATCCAATCAATTGTAAATACATTGATATTGAAAAATTTAACTCTTCAAACATCAATATTAATTGCTTTTCTCTATTTCATTTAAATACTGCTTCATTAGTTAAACATTTTGACGAATTAACCTCACTTTTATCTCTAATAAATTATGAATTTAGTATAATCGGAATTACAGAAACTAAGCTGAAATCTTAGTGGATATGTTTATAAACATACTCCAACAAAAACTTCATTTGGAGGTGCTCTACTTTACATTTCTAATAAACTAGTTTATAAATCTAGAAATGATTTACTTATGTATAAACCCCAATTCTTAGAGTCTGTTTTTGTTGATATCATTTTCCCTAAAAAGTCTAATTTCATAGTAGGCTGTGTTAATCGCCATCCTAACATGGATATTAATGAATTTATTGTTTTATATCTAGCTATTCTATTTGAAAAACTGTTGAAAAAAATAAAACTATCTTTATAATGGGTGATTTTAATATCGATCTTATAAAAGCAAGCTCAGATAATTTAATCTCGGAGTATTTGAACACGATTGCTTCAAATAACTTTCCTCCTTTTACATCTTTACCAACAAGAATTACCAATCACTCAAGTACTTTAATTGATAATATATTTTCTAATTCAACTTCTAAAGATATTTTTTCCGGCAATCTAACTATTAGAATATCGGATCATTTGCCACAGTTTCTATTTTATTCATCTTTTAAAAAAAGAATTATTAATTCTCGAAAAAGCAATATTATTCTTCAAAAAATTAAATAGTGAAGAATTCAGGAATGATTACTTGAACATCAACTGGGATATAGTAATCAAAGTTTCCAATAGTAATACAAATAAATCATATGAAGATTTCTTCACTAACTTTAACTCTCTTTTAGACAAACATGCACCGTTGAAAAAAACTAAGTAACCGTGGCTTAACTCGAAGCCTTAAACCATGGAGTACTTCAGAAATTTTAACCTCGATAAAAAAACGAAACAATATATTTAAGAAGTTCCTTAAAACAAAAAATCTTCATGACAAACTAATTCTTGAAAAAACTTACAAAACCTATAGAAATTTACTTGTAACACTTATTCGAAGAAGTAAAAAAAAAACATTTTTCTCACTACTTTACTACCAATAGCAGTAGTTTGAGAGCAACGTGGAAGGGTATTAGAACTCTTTTAAATATACGTTCGAATGATATCTCATATACATCTTGTATATCTTCAAACAACACTATTATCAATGATCCAGTTAAAATCTTGGAATTTTTCAACTCCTTTTTTCTTTCGATCCCTGAAGAACTGCAAAAAAATATTCAGTCATCTCATACTGACTTCCATAAATATTTAAAAACATCAAACCCTGACTCTCTTTTCATTAAACCTACTGAAAAAATGAAATAATATCAGTAATTCTTTCTCTAAATGATGGCAAGGCTTCTGATCCAAACAGCATTCCAACCTTTATTCTAAAACTTCTTGCTAATGATATTTCCTCAGTACTTGCTAAACAATTTAATCTCTCATTCACTACTGGTATATTCCCTAATATTTTAAAAACTGCATCTGTTAAACCAATCCATAAGAAGGACTCAAAACTTGACTGCAATAACTATAGACCAATCTCATTATTATCAAATATCAGCAAAATTCTTAAAAAATTAATGTATTCTCGAGTCTACCACTTTCTTGATAAAACTAAGTGTCTCTACGGCCGTCAATTTGGATTTCTTTTAAAACACTCTACTTCATATGCACTTATTAGCATTACTGAAATGATTTGTGGTGCGATTGATAGTGGTTCTTTTGCCTGTGGGGTCTTTATTGATCTCCAAAAAGCATTTGATACAGTTGACCATAAGATTTCAACTGAAAAATTATATCACTATGGTATACGGGGTATCGCTAATGATTGGTTTTCATTCTATATTAACAATCGCACTCAGTTTGTCTAGCGCATAAATCACTCGCGCAGCTTTGTAAAAAAGTTAATTCAGATCTCCATCATTTGTGTCATTGGTTAAATAGTAACCGTCTTTTCCTAAATATCAATAAAACTGAATTTATAATTTTTCACCCTCCAAAAAAAAAGATTGATAGTAATAATGTGAAAATTAGAATAAATGGTAAAAGACTTTTCCCATTAAAATATATAAAATACCTCGGGATATTTCTTGACAAAATCCTATCATGGTACTATCAACTAATTCAATTAAATAAAAAACTCTCACGTGCCAATAGTATGCTGTCATTAATACGACACTATGTTCCCCAATATGTTTTAATATCAATTTACTATTCCTTGTTCTTCTCACATCTAAGTTATTGTTGCACTGTTTGGGGTCAAAAAGGTAGTTTTCTATTACATCGTATAAACAGTTTACAACGCACTTCCTTAAGAATTATGAAATTTTCTCCCTTACGATCTAATATCGAAAATAGATTTTCTGAATTAAAAATTCTAAAATTTCAAGATCTTGTAAAGCTTTATAATTGTCTCTTTGTGATTGATTTTCTTCAAAATAAGCTGCCAAATTCGTTCAATAATTTTTTTATTAAAACAAGTGACACACACAAATATTACACTCGAAATACTTGAAAATTTTCCTTTTTCAGCACTATCAAATATGACAAGCTCTCTATTAAAAATCAATGTATTTCTCACTGGAACCAAATAATACCATTTATAAAAAAAAAAGATTTTAACTAAATACGCTTTTATTACTTACACTTTTTCTCAATTGAAACCAAATTAAGAAATTTATATTTGAGTATATATTTCATATTATATATTAATTTTATCTTTTATTATTATTGCTTTTTTTATATTACTGTGTTTATAAAACTATTATTACTTTTATTTTATACTGTCCTTTTTAACTCTACTAATATTACTATTATTAAATATCTTAGTTTTTTAAATCTTATTAACATTATTTATAATGATAGTGATAGTGATTCAATTGTAGTAATAGTTTTTATGGTTATTGTCTTAATTTTTGCAATAGTTATGTTTATTTTATTAATTTCTATCGTAGTTATAAACTTTACTATAATTATTTTTACCATTTGTTATAATTTTTAGTAAAGTTATCATGATATAGTTACTATTTGTTTTTTTATTCACATTATTATTAATATTGTTATTTTTATTATATTATTATTGCAATTATTAATATCATCTTTATTTATTAGTGGTTTATTTTGCTTTCTTTCTTTTTTTTTTTTTTTTATTATTTATTATTCTTTCTGTGTTTTATTTGTTTTTTTTTTTTTGTTTTTTTTTTCAGGTGTCACTCCATTGACTAGTTTTTAACTATATGAGTGACACCTAACCTTATTTATGTGAGTTTATAAATATTATTGTAAATTTCATATTTATGGTTAAATAAATGGATTATTATTATTACTTTCATGTCTATCCAACGTTGTTTGGCCGTCGTTTTGCCCACCTGGTACTCATACTTATTGCAACTTATTGCAAAGTTGCAAATGAAAGAGGCTTGATGATAAGACTGCAGTCTTCTACTTACTTCTGTCACTATCTTAACTTTTATCTTATTTATAAATGTATACATATAAATATTTTTGTATTTATAAATGTATTAAAGTTAATTGTATGTAAAATGTTTATATAGTGACGTATTAAGTTACAAAATAAAAAAATAAAAAAAAGATTGTTTTATATATGGAACCGTTAAAAATAAAAGTTATTAATACTTATAAACTACTAAATCCTCATTTTCTGGCGCGTAGCCATGGTAGCCATAGTAGTGGACTACAGTTATGTAGCACAAAAAGAATTGTTTTATTAACTTTGTTTCTTCTCAAAAACAAAACATTTTTATGAAAAAATAATGTTTTTAATTATTTGGCCTTGATATATATTATATATAATCAAGATATTTGTTATATATATATATATATATATATATATATATATATATATATATATTTATATATATATATATATATACATATATATATATATATATATATATATATATATATATATATATATATATATATATATATATATATATATATATATATATATATATATATATATATATATATATATATAAATAATTTTAAATGTATTCTAATAGTATTCAAAATAGTAGAATATCACTTAACGAAAATTTTTCTCATTTAACACTGTGTTTCATCAATAAAGACTGGTCAGAAAACCTTTTTTTCTGATGAGTCTTTATTGATGAAACACACTGTTAAATGAGAAAAATTTTCGTTAAGGGATTTTCTACAAATTTATAAGGGTCTGCGTCTCGAAACTTTTCTTATTACAGTACGATACGATAAGATATCGGAATGTGCGTTTCGTAAGTTTTTTTATATTACGATAATATCGTAACCAAAAAATTTGCACGATAAAGTTTCGATATTATCGATTAATTACGATATTTATCGTTCAATTACCATAAATATTGTAACTCTGAATCTGAATCATGGACACACACAACGGACGAAACTCGATTATTTCCGGCCAACTCTGAGACATTCTTGAAAAGCAAAGTAAAAATAGTTGTTTGCTTTTTGATATTTTAAAATACAAACTAATACTTTTATTGTTATTTTAGATATAAATAAAAGTATTAATTTGTGCCATTAATTTTAAACTAAATGGCGGGTTTTCTAAATAATTCAAACGGTAAACTTAATTTACAGAAATTTAATTTACAAAAAACTTAATTTACAAAAACCTAATAAAAATAAAATACTAAAACATACTTATCCAGGGGCCAATGCTATAAACAATTCGAAGTTTTTTTCGAGAAAAAAAATCTTTCGTAAAAACGCAATTTTTAAAGTAAATTATTTACACGTAAAAAAATGCGTAAACTCGAAGAATTTATCGCTATTTGTATTTTTTTCGGCCATTGCTATAAAGCATAAAACGTATACGTCACTTAAATTCACGCACTTTTTATATCCGTAATACGTCATTGATAACAACAATTTTTTTTAAAAATTTTATTAAGTAGGCCTACTAAATAAATTTTATTAGTTATTAAGTAGGCTGTGCTGTCTATTCTATTTTTATAAATATTTTTACATTCTAGTATTTGGTGTTTAAAAAAACTGTGTAAAATTAAAATAGGAACATGGATTTAATTTTTTCGGATGAAGATTTAGATTTCGAAGTTGCAGAAAATGAGCTTCGCCACCGATTGCCTCGAGAGGTTGGAGTTTAAAGCATTACTTAAAATTACTGAATTTTGATGTTTTTTTAATGATTTGTTATCGAACAAAATCAGAAATGATACTAAATATGCACAGAAATTATATTTTTGTTTTGTTTTTCAATTTCATTTTAGTTTAATGGTCGCTCTTTTAACGAAGATGTTTCTGACAACGTTTTTCGAGAGCAGTATCGAGTCCCAAGAGCTGTATTAGATTTTTTAGAAACTAGGCTTAAAGATGATTTGCAACATTATACTAAGCGAAATAAAAGCATTTCAGTACGTTTCCAGATAATGGTATTTCTTCATTTTATTGGCACAAATGTTTTTTTTCATGTTCTCAGAGACTGTCATGGAATCTCTACCAACACAATTTATCGTATTATACACAGTGTAGGAGAAGCTATTTTCAATGTTAGTGTATTAAGTTAATAAAACTATTGAAAGTTTTACGTTGTCATATAAAGTTGCTTATTATTTTTATTTTAGTAAGTAAATTAAAAACTAAGTTTAGTAAAGATAAAAATTGTTATCCTATAAGATTAGATTCGACAAGAGATCATAAAGTGGCCCAATGATTGCTCCACTTTTCCACAGAAGTTCATGGAAATCGGAGGTTTTCCGTGCGTATGTGGTGTCCTGGATGGATCTCATATACTCCTTTTTAACCCTCCTCAAGCAGATGAAGATTCTCTAATCAATCGCCATCATGTCCATAGCATAAATGCAATGGCAGTATGTGGACCCGACACATCCATATTTTATGCATCGACCAACAGTCCAGGAAGGTGGCATGATGCACATGTAAGTCTGTCACTAAGTTATATTTTACAACTGTTAGTGCACTAATGCCGGCTATTCAACTAGTACGTGACACTCTTCGGAATGTTCATATTTGAACATACTATTTGAACTATTATGATTGCTAATTTTAATGTAGCTTAGACTAACTAATATAATGTATTATAATGTAACTTACAGTAAATTTAAATATTGTGACTTTACTGCTATTAGGTTCTAAGAAATTGCAACCTATGGAACAAGTTTGAAATTGGAGAGCTTCCATTTAATGGAGCTGTAATTTTGGCTGACTCTGCGTACCCATGTCGAGAATGGTTAATTCCACCTTTTCCCGGTGATCCAGACGGAGCTCAAAAACGTTTCAACATAGCACAGAGAAAAACTAGAAACATAATTGAGCGATATTTTGGAATTGTCAAAAACAGGTTTTATGCTTTGAAAACTGGAATTCGTTT
Source organism: Hydra vulgaris (assembly GCF_038396675.1). Classification (NCBI taxonomy): domain Eukaryota; kingdom Metazoa; phylum Cnidaria; class Hydrozoa; order Anthoathecata; family Hydridae; genus Hydra; species Hydra vulgaris. The sequence continues at coordinate 27,271,703 of NC_088923.1, forward strand.
GCATAAGGTCGAAGATGCCTCTAAGCTTATCATGTGTGGATTTGTTATCCATAACTTGTGTATTCGACATGGAGACAACGGTAATGACTTTGAAGAACGCGAAGAAGAACAAGCTGATGAAAATCTAGCTCAAGAAAATCAGAATGATAGAGCTTTGAATAGACGAGTACAGCTACTTAACTACTTTACTTAAAAATATTGTTTAAAAATTCATAAACAATTTGTTCTAGAGCATAGGATCTATCAAAATTGTTTAGACATGGATCATAGATTTGTGTCTAAATTAGTTGAATTAAAATTGGAAAAAAATTTACACAATGATTTTTTAATAAATGCAAGAAATTTTTATAAAAAATTAGACCATAAAAATATATGTTTATATTTGTTTTTAAGTATGTATATTTTGTTTTTTTATAGAGCACGCTTAAAAAATAATAGGAGATTTGTTAACTTTATAGTTGTAATGCTTGTATCTATTTCACATCGCAACAGCATTGGTCTTAATGTTTGTGTGAAGTTTTACAGAATTTATTACTGTAAGGCAATGGTGATAAAAAAATGAAATAACAATAACAATTTCAGATTGGAGTTATTTTTTTATTGTTACTAAAAAAATGTAATTGGTCATGGTTATACAAGACGAATGTTTAAATATAGTATATATTTTTATACAATAATTTTCAAAATTTAACATAAAATTATGATGTAGCTTTTCTCTTAATGCAAGAGAATTTCCTCCTAAAACAAAAAAAAAATTTTAATGATAAAGTTATACTAAATATTACTACAAATTAATTT
>NC_088923.1:27275000-27277500 GCF_038396675.1 Hydra vulgaris
GTAAAAACTTCGTGTTTTACGGAAAAAACTTCGTTTTTTATGTTTATAGCATTGGCCCCAGACGAAAAGCAATGGCTTCAGCTGTATGTTGTCCGGAAAACGGAAAAACTGCAATCACAAACATCTTTAACCAGAAGTCTTCACTCACATAGTGCAATGTACTGGCTTGGTATGCATCATTGTTTATGCTTTGCCAGAGCTCAGTTGAGATTGCAAATCCAGCTGTCTTTGGCAATTCCTTCTTTAGAATGTCACCCACACAGATTTTCACATTTTTGTACAACAACGGCAACCTAAAATTAAAATAAAAAATTATTTATTATTGGAATTTCTCGCTACATATCAATTTGGTTACATACTAAAAAAACCAAAAAAAAATTGGTGTGGATTGGTCTTGAAAAAGTAGCTTTTTAAAAAATTTAGTTCTCTTGGAACTCCCATTGAATTGACTCTCCACCCCAAAATAAAATTTATTTGAGACAAATAAAATTTTGCATACTTGAACCGGGAGTATGTTGTTGCAGCCTTCACATTCACTTTTGGGCATTAGTAGTGAACAAAATCTTTAAAATGTTCAACCAAAGAGAATGGCAAATTTAATCGGGCCAAAAACTCTAAGCTGTTCACGGTCTTGTGGCTTGTATTTGACCCAATGCTTTAGATTTTTGACCTTTTCTGCTGATGGTCCGGAAAGTCTTCCTTGCTTAACATTACTGCCCAACATTAATGGCGTCTTATCAACTCGGACCTGCTCATAAGCCTCGTCTTCATTGTAGGTCTAAAAATTAATATGAAACCTGGTAAAATACCTAATATTGAAACATTCATCAGCATTTATTGAACTTTATTGATATTTATTGTTAAATCCTGTTAAATCTTGGTATTGTAGTAGTAATAATAACTAACATATATGAAAATAAAAGTTAATATTTAAATTAAAAAAGTTAAAACGTTTCTAAACTTTATTGCACCTGTTCTAACTCATCAAAAGGAACATGGCGCGTTTTCTCCAGGGCTGCAAACTGAACAGGATGCTTCCTTGTTAAATGTGATCTCATGCCAGATGTGTTTCTGTCCGTCAACTTGCAAATTGCAAAACAATACGTGCATTTTGCAGTAACAAGTCGCTCTTCATCAGGTGTAGAACTGACCTCTTCATCAAAGTGATTTCAAATTTCGGTCCTTGGCCTTGGCATTCTTCAAAATGTTGTTCAATTACAATTTTAACACTAATTCAAACTAAAATTTTAACATCTTTCCTTATAAAAAAAAATTTATTTTAAGAGCCTTATAATGTATATCTAAGTAATTTAAAGAGTATTCAAAAACTTTTTTCCAGAGAGAGTTTTTAAAAACGTTTTTATTACAATTAGCTAGTTAATTTCGGTTCAGTAGAACCGTAATTGAAACCGTAACCAAAACCAAAAAAATCTATTTATAAAAAAAGTAACCACAAAAAGAAATTAAACTATTTAATTGGTGATTTTAATTTTGATTGTTTACAGTATCACGTCAAATACATAAAAGAGTTTTAAAATGACTTATTTAAAAACGGAGCGTTTCTCTTAAAAAAGGAATCATTAAATGCGATATCATATATCCTTTTCCGATTTTTTTCTCCATAAATACAGATACTAAATTAACACTAGATAAAAAAAATAGCTTTTGTAAACGCATTTATAGCAAAGCAAATTTAGCATCATTTAATGACCAATTATCAATGCTTCATTGGCAAAAAAAAAAGCTATCTTGACTAACTTAAAAAAAAAACACAAAAAAAAAACGCACTTGGTAAGTTTTAAGAGAAATCACTGGTAAAGCTAAAACTAAATAAGGCGCTTTGCCTAACGGTGTTAAAGTTAATGACAAAATTTTATATGCTTCAAGCGATATTACAGTTGAATTAAATAAGCATTTTATTTTAGCAGGGCCTTAGCAAAAACTATTCAATATACTGGTAATTCTTTTGAATTTTTACCTTTAAAAACAACAAATCTTAATTGCATTGATATATCCTATAAGGAATTTGAAGCTGCTTTCAAAACGATTAAACCAAATAAAGCAATAGGATTTGACGGTATCAGCGGAAATGTTTATATAAATTCATACAATATTCTATTTAAAATCTTTCCGACTTGCGTTAGCCAATGAGTTTTCCCTGATTAACTTAAAAAAAATATATATATATATATATATATATATATATATATATATATATATATATATATTATATATATATATATATATATATAAAGATTATCATTCAAATTTGTTTGAATAAATAAATATTTGAAAATAAAATAGATTTGATTTTGTACTGATTTATGGGATATAAGGCATTTAAATGATCAGTATGTAACATGATTTGATAAAAAATAGAGCATGTGAAAATATTTTATAATTAGGAAATCATCATGACCCCATATATCAAGTTAAAACAACAAAATTATTTTCCGCAAATGTTTTTTTTATAAATACGAAGTTTGCCATTTCTTAAATT